>NC_090823.1:28832823-29034959 GCF_000390325.3 Nicotiana tomentosiformis | reverse complement strand
ACCATAGCCTGAGTACCCAGCTAAAGTTCACCCCTCCGAAGTCTGGGACAATCTCTCATAATGTCACAAATATCACCACACTCAAATAACCCATCTGAGGGCGCAACTGTTGGTACTAAATTTGCGCTGGATGACCGGAATAACAACTATAGGAATCTCGTACATAAGGTGCACTCAAAGATAGATGTAAGATATGAGTACCCTAGGGTCCCTGGCTAGCTAAAGCACTACGAGTAACCTGAAGTACGGGCTGAACTGGCCGACTGACGAAGCCTCTGCCATGATGGGTCAAAGTCGAAGAGTAGAAACCACTAAATCTTCCAGAACCTAGAGGCCTCTTAGCCTCCCTATCCCCCCTCCTTCTCGCAAATACGCTCCAACCTCCTAGCATTCTCCACAACCTGATGGAATGGAGTCTGAGTCTCTAACTCCCGTGCCATCCTAAATCTGAGTATGTAACCGAGTTCCTCAATAAATTTACGGAATCTCTCTCTAACAGTGGAAACCAAAGTAGGTGCAACACGAGTTAAATTTGTAAACCTTATAGCATACTCGGACAGAATCATACTCCCCTAACGCAACTGCTCAAACTCGGTGCGCAACTCATCCCTGCGGGTATGTGGAATAAACTCTCTCAATAAAAGATCAGGGAACTGGGACCAAGTAAGTGGTGTTGCACCAATTGGTCTGCTCGTCTCATAAGTCTTCCACCATTTATATGATGGCCACGTCAGCTAAAAAGTAGTAAGGTCGACCCCGCTCGGCTCCACGATACCCATAGTACGCAGAATACGGTGGCACTGACCCAAGAAATCTGGTGCAACCTCAGAAGCCCCTACACTGAACTAGGGAGGATGGAACTTCTGAAACCTCTCCAAACTCTTTCGCCCCTCAGCCGACGCAACTGGCCCCACCTCAGGAAGAACTGCATCCACTGGCTATACCGGAATAACACCTGGTGTCTCATAAGCATGAGCCGGTAGCTTTGGTGTACGAGCGGCGGGAGTCGGAGCCCTCCCCCAGCTTGTGAAGTAGCTGGTACAACTAGAATCAACCTTGCCTGAGCCAAATTCCCAAACATGCTCTCCAACTGGAGCTACCGGTGGCTACTTACCTGCTATTCTTGCAGGTGCTCTGGCTGTAGCATGTGCCCCTTCTCGACCTCTACCTCGGTCCCGGCCTATGGCGACTCTAGCAAGGGGCACGGGTGTCTGCTCAACTGATCTAGTAGCATGTGTCCTTACCATATGTGAGAGAATAGAAGAGTATAGGTTCAAATATCAAAATTTCAAATTGCGATAATGAATGAAAGAAAGTAATGTTTCCTAACAGCTCGATAGTAAGATAAGTACAGACATCTCCGTACCAGTCCGCAAGATTCTACTAAACGTGCTCATGACTTGTATAACCTATTGACCTAGAGCTCTGATACCAACTTGTCATCACCCGAATCCCACCTTAGGATTCGTGATGGCACCTAGTCTCCAAAATTAGGTAAGCCGGTCACTTATCAACATTTAAATCAATAAATTATGACAGAATAGAGAATAGTTTAACATAAATGCAGAAATAAAGGTAATACGAGCCAAAACGAAGATAATGACAAAGGTATCCCTAGAATTAGGTAGTACAGAGTCACGAGCTCTAACTGAATGCATAAAAATATTCCAAAATACAATATTGTTCGGATACAAAATTGATGGTATAAATATAGGGAAAGGACTCCAAGGGACTGCGACAATCAAAGAACCTCTATCTTGAATCCTCACGATCAAAGAAGCTCTCACTACCTAGGTCCGCTGCCTCCAACAACTGAATCTACACAAAAATGTGCAGATGTGTAGTATGAGTACACCACGGTCGATACCCAATAAGTATAAAGACTAACCTCTGTGAAGTAGTGACGAGGTTCTAGTCATGTTATACTCACTAGTCAAACTAACTTGTGCAATAAATCAAAGACTGACAACAGAAATATAACTGGAAAAAGTGACAATAACCTTATCAGAATAAGTGATAACAATTCAATGCAAGTAAAGGCTCAGTTTTAACAACAAGTTGTCGCACCTCTTTTTATCTCGAAAGTGGGTTACGACATGTGACAACTCTTTTAAATGGGTATTAAAAGAGAAGAGTCTCCACCTAACGATTTTAAGGTGCGTTAGGGCACCTATTCACAAATAACTCTGTTTTAACTAGTCTGTGTTACCAAAGATCGGGTAAGGGCTCAAATTACCTCAAAGAGAAGGTGTTAGGCACTCTTCAAGGTTCATAACTGTGGGTCCCGACGAAGTTTACACTATGTGATATTATCGGATTATAATTGCCCTAAATGATCATATGAGCGAGAGAAGACAAGGAATTTAAAGGTTCTATTGCGAACAACTGTAAAGTAAATCGGGCAACAATTAAACTATATAGATAATCAATACAAGTCACTGGAGGTTACAAGGTACAACTTAATTAATCTATATTCAAAAACTAAGTGTGAACAATAAATATATAAAGGGGGGGGGGGTCCTAAGTTTTTTAGCCTAAAGGATCACTCCGTGCAACATAAATAATACTTCGTAACTCTCTTAAGGTAGGGGTTGCTCATATTATTCAGCGAGCACAAACTATCATCTCCTGATACCCGATTACTATGTTAAAGTTGTTTATCTAAAGGCGCTTTAATTTAACTCTAGGTCGTATATTAGGCATCCGCTACCCGTCCTATGCCTATGGTCCATAAGGCTTTGAACTTACTATTTGGGGTGGTTCTAGACTCTACTTAGGGTGCTCAAAAAATGATAAAACTAGGCACGCATTCAAAACATATAGGACTTCACATAGAATCAATTAATGGCTCAAGTTGGCCTCCACACATAAGCACCAAATTGCACACAGGCTGATTCATACGTTAGGTGACAGACAATTTCAAATTAGAACACGTTAAAGTCATTAAGTCCTATAGACATGGTCTCTATGTGGTTCTGATTTCCAGTATTGCACATGCAGCGTTGCAACTTTAGGCTAATGTATTGGCAGGTTAAAGGTATTGCATGTCCTATAGGCTTGATTTCTAATTATTCGCACAATGAGGTGATGCAACTATTGGAAAGCTTAGAATTAATAGCGCTGATTTTATAAAAATGCTTCTTAGGCGGGTGACAATATCTTATAGGCATAATTTCTAATGATCGGCAATCGAATCTGATTTTATAATACGTATCCCTATAGGCATGTCATCTAAGTGTGGCAGTACAACGAAGTAGCAAAGGTAGTCAATTAATTGGTTAAGATCCTACAGTTATGATATCTAGGTGAGCAATGTAAATAAAGCAATAGAAATGACTGACAGATTGCTTAGTTGAAGCTTTATAGACATGGTATCTAGATTAGCGAGGCATGAGTTATTGCATCCTACAAGTATGTTGTCTAAGTGTGCCCAATAGTAGTCATGGAAATAGGTATGGAAAATATGTGAACTAAGATTCTTTGAATAGTGTACAAGTGTTAGACGGGTTAAGTGAAGTGTGTAATTTCCTATAGGCATAATTTCTATTAGTGTATAGAATCAATGTGCGTCAAATAAACATCAAACAATGCAATTATGTCCTGTAGACATGTTTCTACCCGTTCATGCAAGAATAAAGATACCCCAACCTCCCCTTTTACTAATTCCCCCATTATTCGTTATTACAAGTTATTATAGATCCAAATGGAATAATACAAACTCAAATATGAATAGTTATAGAAGGAAACAAATATAAGCCCAATAGAATAGTGATAGGCCCAACATGAAATAACCCAGTGCTGTTTTCTGGGCCTTCAAAAGTTTTCTTTCTACGACTAGGAGACCCAAATCCCAAGCTCATAGGAATAATAGAGTAAGTCTGAATCCAACGCCCAAGTCCAACAACATATATGACCAAACACCAGTCCCAAACGAATGACTTACACCCCAATTAGATGTCAAACTTGACCACACAAGTAACAAACTAAATGTTGAATTAATTAAACATAGTAAGAAGTCCACACACTTAATTCTTTGGACTATAACATTAATTCTCACTAAGACATATAGACAAAGTCATATGACATATTGGCAGGGCACACATAAGGCAAGTTCATGTTTGCATTTTAGAAACTAGGGAACATGATTGATCATCATGGGATAGCAAGTTATTTCAAATGAGGTTCCAAACGAAACACGGTCAGAACCAGCCTAAAGCCACTTTTAAACAAAATATTTTATCATGAAAGCTAGGAGATTCAGTAGAACATAGCCTAAACATGAAGGTTCTAACGTAAAAATGTAATCAAAACATCTTAACAGAATAAGATCATGATCAAACAATCTCTTGACTTGACATGGGAGAATTTTAACAGGCTAAACATCAATCGCAATACAAGAGGCATATCAATCTTATAAGTAAGATAAATAGGCATCAGATACAACAATAGTTGACCACATATAGAAAAAGCTAGTTGTAAAGTTTATTCTAAAGGTTTAACTAATACTGAGGAATGTCAACAAACACACAATGAGACATAAATTGCACAAGGATAAGTCGTAATGAATGGTAGAACCCTAGAGGCAGCAGGTTAGGCATGAATGATTTAGTTGAATATTTCCAAACTATCATAACAATCCATAACAAGGAAGAGAAACAAACTTAGGATTGACCTCAGGTATCAACACAACACAGCAGGATAAACAAATTTAGGAGAAGTAGAGAATCATTCATGCTAGCACATATGCCAAATTTATCTCACAACTAGAATCCAGGCAAGTTCATTATCGAGACATAGGAAAGACCTTAGACCAAGTGTAGTTACAAAAAAAAGGGCATAGTAGAGTAGTGCTTCATAGAAGTTTCAAGGACATGAATTAGAAGAACACATAGTACAACCAAAGAGAGTAAAATTTCTCTGGCTAAGGAGACTTACCAGTCGCGAATAATCAAACAAGCAAATAAGCAAAATAGTTCCAGAAATACTTCAATGGCAAAGAGAGCGGCAAAACCCCAAAGTTTTTAGTGTATCAAAGTTACCAAGGGTCTCAGATGCACCCAGGACAGTGCTCACACTGAGAGAGATTGAAATAGTCAGAGTCCGGTGGTCTTGGATTTCAGCAGGACAAAATCGAGGTCTCAGAATAATATAGAATGAGTGAAAGAATAGGGATAGTAACAATAGTCAAAAATAATAGTTCCGACTTAGAAAGGGGAAAGGGAAATGGGGTTTATATAGTAGTAAATATCAACACACAAAAGAGGAAATATAGTAAATCGAACACAAATAAGAAAAGAGAAGCATGAAAAATCACTCAAAATCAATTTAGGAGAAATTGTGTAAACCCTAGTTCAAAAGGAGAGCACAAATAGTCAAAATTCTCACTGAATCAGACCTATATGGGATGGTAGTGAGTGTATACAGACAAAATATCGTCCACATCTCGAAGGGTGAAGCCGATTTTCCTTGATTCAGAGACTGGTATTTGCCAAAAATAGAGCAAGTACTAAGTAACACCATAATCTTGTAAATAACAACAAGGTAACACGTAAAAGGTAAGTAAATTACAGAAGGAATCCATGATTTGATCGAATTTGGAGAAGGTTGATGAAGGCGGCTAGGGTTTCTGAAGGAGGGAGGAGGAGAGGCGAGAGAAAACGGAGGTGGCAATCTTAGGGAAATGTGGATTAGGGTTTGGGGTTGGGTAATTAAAAGTGGTAGGGTAGTTGTGGGCTGTTGATCTTGGAAACTGAACGGCCAGGATTAAAAATTGAGCGGGGCAGGTTGGTTTAACGGGTCGCGACCGCAATGGATTAAAAGGGTCGTTTGGTTCGGGCAAAAGGGATTCGGCCGTGGATTTAGGGCATTTGGCCCATTAAATTGGTACGAAAATTGACTTATTTTAAGCCATCTTTTAAAACACCCAAAATTAATTAAAATAAAATTGTTAAAACATCTAATAAATAGCAAAAAACATTATTTGTGAAATCAAATAATAACTCAATGTTATAAAAATATAATTTGCTATATATATATATATATATATATATATATATATATATATATATATATATATATATACACACACACACACACACACACACTTCGTTTAAAGGTTTTTGTTAAAGAAATTACAACTCACACGTTTATTCGTGAGTGGGGTCAAGGACCCGTCAAAGCTTCTTATTATAATGGGATCGGGCCGTTCCCCTCGGCTGGATATTGTATTTTACTCTTATGGGATCGGGCCGATCGCCTCGGCAGGATTTATGTACCACACTCTCATGGGAGCGAGCCGTTCGCCTCGGTAGGTTAATTGATTTATCATTTGGTTCGGGCCGTTCGACCCTTGGCAGTGCATAGTTTTATTTTTATGTTGGATCGGGCCGTACGCCTCGGCATTTCCTATATCACATTTTCATGGAATCGTGCGTAAAACTTGGCAAGAAGCCAGTGTATCTATAAATTTCAGGGTTTGAATTATGGTAGCCACTTGATGAGTTTCACTATACCTATATTATATATATATATTTCACTATACCTATATATATATATATGCTCCGGTTAAGGAGGAAATTTATAATGAAGAGCTTGAGTTCCTCGTAAAGAGAGGAGATTTGTACCACATGACCGATATTTGTCTATTTCACTTACTTACTCTGCCTCATATTTGCTACCTCTTTACTGTACCGTATGTTGTTGGACCACTAGTGTGTGTCAAGGTCGACCCCTCGTCACTACTTCTCTGGGGTTAGGCTAGATAATTACTGGGCACACATTGCTTACATACTCATACTACACTTGCTGCATATCTTTGTACAGGTACATATATGTTTAGAGGCCATGTGAGAGCAGAGGCGTGTACACATGCAGGGACCTAGGTGAGATGCATTCCATTTTTCGACCCGCAGCCAGCAGAGTCTCCTTCAAAGTATTTACATTTTTCCTGTCCAATTGATATTCCGGACAGCTGTTGTATTATATTTTATATTCTTAGTTAATGCTCATGCCCTTGTGACACCGGATTTTTGGGTGATTATGAGTTGTTTTGTATTAAAATTTGTTAAAAATATTATCATTTACTCTGTAAATTTCATCTTCTACTGTTTAATGGAAGGAAAAAAAACTGAATTCAAAATATTAAAACAAGAACCAAATTGAGTATTTATGGTTGGCTTGCCTGACAGCGGTGTCCGGTGCCATCACGACCTTTAATAGATTTTGGGACGTGACAACTTGGTATTAGAGCGCTAGGTTTACTTAGGTCTCACGAGTCATGAGCGAGTTTAGTAGAGTCTTGCGGATCGGTGTGGAGATGTCTGTACTTATCTTCGAGAGGCAACAAGGCTGTTAGGTGCACTTTCCTTCTTGATTCCTCATCGTGTGAATTGATTCTTTTGAGGCCTGTACCTTTATTTCTTTCATATTCAATCTTATGCGACATGAAGCGCTTGTTATAAATTGGGAATCGAGGAATTGTAATGGTACTATAGATGTGGTACAGGATGTTTCTCCCTACATATTTGATTGGGCTAGATTCGTCGCCTTGCTGAAGGCCGTTCTGTCGTTTCGGCTCAGTATTAGTATTATCTAAGGTTTTGAGATTTGGCACTGATTGTTATGATAATTTGTGTATTGCTATCGCACAATGTTTGTGTAATGGTAGGACGCTTGACTATGTGTCGAGGAAGCGAATAACTTGAAAGGAGGTTTTACTCAGTGCATGATTCAGAGATTCAGTATTTTATTTCGGGCGGAGGAAAGGCAATCGTACTGAGAAAGTTTAGGTTTGGGTTGATGGAATGATGAGACTTGGTATTTTCGAACGTGGGGGAATTTCCATCTATGATGTGGTGTCGTCGTCCGTGTTAAACGCGTTAAGGTTTGCCGATGTTATGGTCTTCTTCAATTTACTTTCGGGGCAGGGTGTTGTGAAATGGTGCCTGGGATGCTGTTGTCAGAGATAACAGAATGTAGCGATTTCGGAATCGAACTGGTACTTCTAGTATTGATGGCTCGAGAAGGATGATCTTCTAAGAGGTTTAGAGTTGGTGGCGACTCGTGTGATCGAATGTTACAGAAATGGATTCGGGTTTGGAGCAAAAATTGGGTAGCGAAGGATGAGGAAGGACATGTGGGAGGTGTCTTCGGTGGTTGAATTGTTAGGAGGTCAAGTGTGAAAACTAGAAGTCGAGGAGTTGCTTTAGGGAGAGGGTTTGACCAAAGTGGGAGAGTAGCATATGGGTTCTGTGGTAGGATAGCCACACGCCTTGAGGGAAGCTTAGAGCAATTTGGGAATCATGATGGGCAGTGACTAGGACCATGGGTTTTATTTGGATACAACATGACTTCGAGTTTGGAATGTGTTGGTGGACTTTTAGCTGATGTCAATGGGGAAGGAGGAACCATGGTGGGTCCATGGTTATGTAATTGTTGCTTCAATCTAAGTGGGAGAGCCCCACCATCTATGATTGGATTGCGTAGTCATCAACTTATGCAATTTCTAGTCATCGGTGTATTGGAAGTTGAGGATCAAGGTTGCAGTTGATGTCGACAAGAATGTCACGAGCTCGGATAAGCAGGGAAGAATTCAGATGTTTAGAGTAAGCTGGTATTGTCCTTAGCATCACCTGAGATCGGTGTCCTGTGTAAGAGGCTTTGTGTACTGATTTGCAGCTTCTTGATTTGCTTTATAGCATTAGTATGACCGGTGGTATGGATGTGCAGACTTGTTACCTGGTGTGGAGGGTCATGGGAGTCTATCCCACGGGAAGATTGTATAAGTGTGACATATAGTCACCTGATTGGTTACAGATTTAAAACCAAGTATGGAGATTGTGGTACTATCGCTAATGTGAGAATTTATGCCTGACGGGCGCTCGATTCATTTGATTGCATAATGTGGAAGATTGTTCCGGATTTTACGGTTGTTCTTATGCATCGTGAATAGATCATTGTGGGTCCTTGAGAGGCTATTTAGCCAAGCACGGTATGATCATAATCGGTTTGAGGTCCGTGGATGGATCTAAATGTGAATGTGGGCTCTATATCAGGCCGGATGTGCTCATCTCAGCATAGCATTGTCTTCGGAAGGGTCTTCAGACCATGGATGTTATTTCTCTCGTCAGTTATTCCGTGTAATCTGTATTAAACCAGGTGGGTTGTGAGGTGGTTTGATTATTCTCACTCGTATTGTGGTCCCATATGGGTTGTTGTATTATGTGAGCAGGATGGCTCTCAAAATGCAGATCATATATAGCACCTTAGTTGTGCTTGAGTTTTGTAGCACGTGACGCTACCCGTCTCCCCAGGATTTGTATTATGCACTTGGCGTGCTTATGATTGATATTCAGGCATTTCGTGACTATAAGCTTTTCAGCTTGATGATTATTATGTTGTTTGGATCGGGTGGCACGCCGCCATGGGTATCATGGTTGGATCGGGTTGCACGCTGCAACGGTATCATGTGTGGATCGGGTTGCACGCCTCAACAGTGTGTTATTGAGCACAGTTTCCAATATCTATTATTGTGTGTTCTGCTTCTCATTTCCTGAGGAAGGTTCATAACATCCTTTCGGTTGTTTAAATTAGTTACATGTGTTGAGTAGTTCTTTCCAGAGTTCGTTCCCTTATGTATCACATTCGAGTTTGTAGCTTGTTAGCACATTGTGGCATTATATGAGACTTTTGACAGTGTCTGAGGTGGTTTACTGCCTGAGCAACTTGTACTGGGTGAGACGAGATTATTGGACCTAGGATCAGTGCGATCAGATTTGTATGAAGCATATTAAAGAGTAAATATTATTTTTCAGTCCATAATGAGGTGCTGGTTCTTGTCAAGAGGAGAGACTCTATAAATTGTGATTTGGCAGGTAGTTATGAGTTCTACACATCTTCTCTGTTGTGGCAGTATTGCAAGAGTTGGAACATGACTTATATGAGTCATGAGGTGTGTTGTGAGCATCGGATTCCTGGGTTTTCAGCTGTTGTTATCAGGGACGTTATTATGGTCATGTGACTTATGCGGTTCATGGTGTGGATTCCGTGAAGGTATGCGAACATGTATTGGTGCATCGTGTAGTGACTAATACGGCGTTCGTATGTTGGAAACAGACCTGGTAGAGGATTTCAGATGTTGGAATTTGGCTATAAGGCTTATATGACTAGATTAAAAGAGAGGATTTTCAGGTTTGCTCGAGCAAATGTGCTCAACTGGGTTATGGTAGCACGGGTAGGTACACGAGGTGCTAAACAACGATTTCAGACAACTCCAGAGCAATTCTTAGCACGTTCACGGACGAACGTATGTTTTAGTGGGAGAGAATGTTACGACCCGACCGGTTGTTTTGAGCTCTAGCGCATCATTCAATGATTTGAGACCCCGAGCAACTTCACTTCAGGTAGTATGACTTGTACGCATGGTCTGAATTTAAATTCGGAAAGTTCAGAGTTGATTTGGAAAGAAAATTCTAATTTCGGAAGCCTTAAGTTGGAGGAATTGACTAAAGTGTGATTTTGAGTCGACGACCTTGGAATCGGGACTTGGAGGTTCCAACAGGTTTGTATGATGATTTTGGACTTAGGCGTATGCCCGGAGCGGGTTTTGGATGACCCGAGAGCGTTTCAGCGCCTATTATGGAAGTTAGCATTTTTGGAAGAATTTCCTAAATTTGGGTTGAAGTATATTTCAATGTTATCGATGTCCGTTTGGGATTCTGAGTCTGGGAATAGCTTTGTATGGTTATTCTGGTATTGGGAGCGCGCCCGGAAGTGAATTCGGAGGTCCGTAGGTCATTTTGGGGTCACTTGGCGGAAGTTAGAAATTTGAAGGTTTTTGAGAAGTTTCACCGGGAGAGGAATTTTTTGATATTGGGGTCGGATTCCGATTTCGGAAGTTGGAATAGGTCCGTAATGTCGAATGTGACTTGTGTGCAAAATGTGAGGTCAATCAGACGCGATTTGATAGGTTTCAGCATCGAATGTAGAAGTTTGAAGTCCTAAAGTTCATTAAGTTCGAATTGAGGTGCGATTCATGATTTTGATATTATTTGATGTGATTTGAGGCCTCGAGCAAGTTTGCGTTGTGTTATGGGACTGGTTGGTGTGGTTGGACGGGTGCCGAGGGTCTCGGGTTTTTTTCGGGGTGGTTTCGGATCAGTTCGGGTTGTTTTGTACTGATGTTGTTTGTATCTGGTATCCTTCTTCGCGAACGTAAAGATAGTCCCGCGTTCGCGAAGAGGAATTTTGCGGCAGCTGGGTTTTGGCCTTCGTGAACACTAGGCAGTGGACGCGAATGCAAGGCTGGAGTTGTGCAAGCCTTCGCGAACGCGACATCGGGGTCGCGAACGCGAAGAAGAAAGAGGGAGCGGGGGTCTGGAGTAAGTTGGCCTTCTCGAATGCGGAGCTCCAACCTCAAACGCAAAGCAGTGGAGTCTGTAGACTTTGCAAACGCGAGGCTGCGATCGCGAACGCGAAGAAGGGTAGATCTGGGCTGGGCAGAATGTTTTTAAAGCGGGGTTTGGGTTCATTTCACCTATTTTTCATACGGCTTAGATGATTTTTGGAGCTTTGGAAGAGGGGATTTCATCATCAATCATGAGATAAGTGATTTCTACTAGTTGTGAGTTACATACAAGGTTTGTACATGGATTTAGGCATGGAAATTTGTAGAAATTTGAAATTTTGAAGAAAAACCTAGAAATTGGTATTTTTTGATGTTGACCACGAAATTGGACATGGAATTTGGAATAAATTATATATTTGAGTTCGGGGTGTTATGGGTAAAGTTTATTTTCGAAAATTTTCGGAATCCGGGCATGTGGGCTTGAAGGTGATTTTTTTTGACTTTTCGAGCGGAGTTGGAAATTGTTATAAATTGATTAATTATGGGTATTAGAGTATATTTTGATTCGGTTGCATCGTATTTGACTAGTTTTGGAACAACGGTCACCGGTTTGAGGTGGTAGGGTGGTGTTGGAGCCAGTGTTGGAGCTTCGGAATGAGGTAAGTCTCCTGTCTAACTCTGTGAGGGGGAAACTACCCCTAGGTGGTATATTTGATGTGTGCAACTAGTTGCGGGGACTACGTACGCACGAGGTGACGAGAGTCCGTACGTAGTTAGATTCATGTGATTGTCCGGGTAGACTTAGGTTCACACCATGCTGTACATGTACTATTGGGATTATCCTTGCTTGTTTAATTCCTTATTTTACATTTGTACTTGATACTAGAGTTGCTATTATAGAGACTTCACGATTAGTCACCGAATAACTTTACTCCTCCTACGACATATTTTTTGATATATATATATACACACTTTGTTTAAAGGTTTTTGTTAAAGAAATTACAACTCACACGTTTATTCGTGAGTGGGGTCAAGGACCCGTCAAAGCATCTTATTCTAATGGGATCGGGCCGTTCGCTTTGGCAGGATATTGTATTTCACTCTTATGGGATCGGGCCGATCGCCTCGGCAGGATTTATGTACCACACTCTCATGGGAGCGAGCCGTTCGCCTTGGTAGGTTAATTGATTTATCATTTGGTTCGGGCCGTTCGACCCTTAGCAGTGCATAGTTTTATTGTTATGTTGGATCGGGACGTACGCCTCGGCATTTCCTATATCATATTTTCATGGAATCGTGCGTAAAACTTGGCAAGAAGCCAGTGTATCTGTAAATTCCGGGTTTGAATTATGGTAGCCACTTGATGAGTTTCACTATACCTATATATATATATATGCTCCGGTTAAGGAGGAAATTTATAATGAAGAGCTTGAGTTCCTCGTAAAGAGGGGGGATTTGTACCACATGACCTATATTTGTCTATTTCACTTACTTACTCTGCCTCATATTCGCTACCTCTTTACTGTACCTTATGTTGTTGGACCACTAGTGAGTGTCAAGGTCGACCCCTCGTCACTACTTCTCTAGGGATAGGCTAGATAATTACTGGGCACACGTTGCATACGTACTCATACTACACTTGCTGCATATATTTGTGCAGGTACATATATGTTTAGAGGCCATGTGAGAGCAGAGGCGTGTATACATGCAGGGATCTAGGTGAGATGCATTCCGTTTGTCGACCCGCAGTCAACAAAGTCTCCTTCGGAGTATTAACATTTTTCCTGTCCAATTTATATTCCAGACAACTGCTGTATTATATTTTATATTCCTAATTAATGCTCATGCACTTGTGACACCGAGTTTTTGGGTGATTATGAGTTGTTTTGTATTACAATTTGTTAAAAATATTATCATTTACTCTGTAAATTTCATCTTCTACTGTTTAATGGAAGGAAAAAAAACTGAATTCAAAATATTAAAACAAGAACCAAATTGAGTATTTATGGTTGGCTTGCCTGACAGCGGTGCCCGGCGCCATCACGACCTTTAATAGATATTGGGACGTGACAACTTGGTATCAGAGCGCTAGGTTTACTTAGGTCTCACGAGTCATGAGCGAGTTTAGTAGAGTCTTGCGGATCGATGCGGAGATGTTTGTACTTATCTTCGAGAGGCTACAGGGCTGTTAGGAGCACTTTCCTTCTTGATTCCTCATCGTGCGAATTGATTCTTTTGAGGCCTGTACCTTTATTTCTTTCCTATTCAATCTTATGCGACGTGAAGCGCTTGTTATAAATTGGGAATCAAGGAATTGTAATGGTACTATAGATGTGGTGCAGGATGTTTCTCCCTGCATATTTGATTGGGCTAGAGTCGTTGCCTTGCAGAAGGCCGTTCTGTCGTTTCAGCTCAGTATTAGTATTATCTAAGGTTTTTAGATTTGGCATTGATTGTTATGACAATTTGTGTATTGCTATCGCACAATATTTGTGTAATGGTAGGACGCTTGACTATGTGTCGAGGCAGCGAATAACTTGAAAGGAGGTTTTACTCAGTGCATGATTTAGAGATTCAGTATTTTATTTCGGGCGGAGGAAAGGCAATCGTACTGAGAATGTTCAGGTTTGGGTTGATGGAATGACAAGACTTGGTATTTTCGAACATGGTGGAATTTCCATCTGTGATGTGGTGTCGTCGTCCGTGTTGAACGCGTTAAGGTTTGCCGATGTTATGGTCTTCTTCAATTTGCTTTCGGGGCAGGGTGTTGTGAAATGGTGCCTGGGATGCGGTTGTCAGAGATAACAGAATGTAGCGATTTTTGAATTGAACTGGTATTTCTAGTATTGATAGCTCGAGAAGGATGATCTTCTAAGAGGTTTAGAGTTGGTGGCGACTCATGTGATCGAATGTTACAGAAATGGATTCGAGTTTGGAGCAAAAATTGGGCAGCAAAGGACGAGAAAGGACATGTGGGAGGTGTCTTCGGTGGTTGAATTGTTAGGAGGTCAAGTGTGAAAACTAAAAGTCGAGGAGTTGCCTAAGGGAGAGGGTTTGACCAAAGTGGGAGAGTGGCAGAGTAGCATATGGATTCTGTGGTAGGATAGCCACACGCCTTGAGGGAAGCTTAGAGCAATTTGGGAATCGTGATGGGCAGTGACTAGGACCATGTATTGTATTTGGATACAACATGACTTCGAGTTTGGAATGCGTTGTTGGACTTTTAGCTGATGTCAATGGGGAAGGAGGAACCTTGGCGGGTCCCAGGGTTATGTAATTGTAGCTTCAATCTAAGTGGGAGAGCCCCACCATCTATTATTGGATTGCATAGTCATCAACTTATGCAGTTTCTGGTCATCGGTGTATTGGAAGTTGAGGATCAAGGTTGTAGTTGATGTCGACAAGAATATCACGAGCTCGGATAAGCAGGGAAGAATTCAGTTGTTTAGAGTAAGTTGGTATTGTCCTTAGCATCACCTGAGATCGGTGTCCTGTGGAAGAGGCTTTGTGTAATGATTTGCAGCTTCTTGATTTGCTTTATAACATTAGTGTGACCGGTAGTATGGATGTGCAGACTTGTTACCTAGTGCGGAGGGTCGTGGGAGTCTATCCCACGGGAAGATTGTATAAGTGTGACATATAGTCACTTGATTGGTTATAGATTTAAAACCAAGTATGGAGATTGTGGTACTATCGCTAATGTGAGAATTTTTGCTTGAAGAGCGCTCGATTCATTTGATTGCGTAATGTGGAAGATTGTTCCGGATTTGACGGTCGTTCTTATGCGTCGTGAATAGATCATTGTGGGTCCTTGAGAGGCTATTTAGCCAAGCACGGTATGATCATAATCGGTTTGAGGTCCGTGGATGTATCTAAATGTGAATGTGGGCTCTATATCAGGCCGGATATGCTCATCTCAGCATAGCGTTATCTTCGGAAGGGTCTTCGGACCTTGGATGTTATTTCTCTCGTCAGTTATTCCGTGTAATCTATATTAAACCAGGTGGGTTGTGAGGTGGTTTGATTATTCTCACTCGTATTGTGGTCCCATATGGGTTGTTGTATTATGTGAGGAGGATGGCTCTCGAGATGCAGATCATATATAGCACCTTAGTTGTGCTTGAGTTTTGTAGCGCGTGACGCTACCCATCTCCCCAGGATTTGTATTACGCACTTGGCGTGCTTATGATTGATATTCGGGCATTTCGTGACCATAAGCTTTTCGGCTCGATGTGTGTTTTCTTAAGATTATTTTGTTGTTTGGATCGGGTGGCACGCCGCCATGGGTATCATGGTTAGATCGGGTTGCACGCCACAACGGTATCATGTGTGGATCGGGTTGCACGCCTCAACAGTGTGTTATTGAGCACAGTTTCCCATTTCTATTATTGTGTGTTCTGCTTCTCATTTCTTGAGGAAGGTTCATAACATCCTTTCGGTTGTTTAAATTAGTTACATGGGTTGAGTATTTCTTTCCAGAGTTCGTTCCCTTATGTATCACATTCGAGTTTGTAGCTTGTTAGCAAATTGTGGCATTATATGAGACTTTTGACAGTGTCTGAGGTGGTTTACTGCCTAAGCAACTTGTACTGGGTGAGACGAGATTATTGGACCTAGGATCAGTGCGATCAGATTAGTATGAAGCATATTAAAGAGTAAATATTATTATTCAATCCATAATGAGGTAATGGTTCTTGTCGAGAGGAGAGACTCCATAAATTGTGATTCGGCAGGTAGTTATGAGTTCTACACATCTTCTCTGTCGTGGCAGTATTGCAAGAGTTGGAATAGGAATTATATGAGTCATGAGGTGTGTTGTGAGCATCGAATTCCTGGGTTTTCGGCTGTTGTTATCAGGGACGTTATTATGGTCATGTGAATTATGCGGTGCATGGTGTGGATTCCGTGAAGTTATGCGAACATGTAATGATGCATCGTGTAGTGACTAATACGGCGTTCGTATGTTGGAAACAGACCTGGTAGAAGATTTCAGATGTTGGAATTTGGCTATAAGGCTTATATGACTAGATTAATAGAGAGAATTTTCAGGTTTGCTCAAGCAAATGTGCTCAACTGGGTTATGGTAGCACGGGTAGGTGCATGAGGTGCTAAACAACGATTTCAGACAACTCCAGAGCAGTTCTTAGCATGTTTGTGGACGAACGTATGCTTAAGTGCGAGAGAATGTAACGACACTATCGGTTGTTTTGAGCTCTAGCGCCTCATTCAGCAGTTTGAGACCTTGAGCAACTTCACTTCAGGTAGTATGACTTGTACGCATGGTCGAAATTTAAATTCGGAAAGTTCAGAGTTGATTTGGAAAGAAAATTCTAATTTCGGAAGCCTTAAGTTGGAGAAATTGACTAAAGTGTGATTTTGAGTCGATGACCTTGGAATCGGGACTTGGAGGTTCCAACAGGTTTGTATGATAATTTTGGACTTAGGCGTATGCCCGGAGCGGGTTTTGGATGACCCGGGAGCGTTTCAACGCCTATTATGGAAGTTGGCATTTTTGGAATTTCCAAAATTTGGGTTGAAGTGTATTTCAATGTTATCGATGTCCGTTTGGGATTCTAAGTCTGGGAATAGCTATGTATGGTTATTTTGGTATTGGGAGCGTGTCCAGAAGTGGATTCAGAGGCCCGTAGGTCATTTTGGGGTCATTTGGCGGAAGTTAGAAATTTGAAGATTTTTGAGAAGTTTGACCGGGAGTGGACTTTTTGATATCGGGGGCGGATTCCGATTTCGGAAGTTAGAATAGGTCTGTAATGTTGAATGTGACTTGTGTGCAAAATTTGAGGTCAATCGGATGTGATTTGATAGGTTTCGACATCGAATGTAGAAGTTTGAAGTCCTAAAGTTCATTAAGTTTGAATTGGGGTGCGATTCATGATTTCGATATTATTTGATGTGATTTTACACCTTGAGCAAGTTTGCGTTGTGTTATGGGACTGGTTGGTGTGGTTGGACGGGGTCCCGAGGGCCTCGGGTGTGTTTCGGAGTGGTTTCGGATTAATTCAGGCTGTTTTGGACTGCTGTTGCTGGTAGCTGGTTTCCTTCTTCGCGAATGCGAAGAGAGTCCCACGTTCGCGAAGAGGAATTTTGAGGTTGCTGGGTTTTGGGCTTCGCGAACGTGAGGCAGTGGACGCAAACGCGAGGCAGAAGTTGGGCAAGCCTTTGCAAACACGACATAAGGGTCACGAACGCGAAGAAGAAAGAGGGAGCGGGGGCCTAGAGTAGTTTGGCTTTCGCAAACACGAAGCTGTGGAGTCTGTAGCCTTCGCAAACGCGAGGCTGCGATTGCGAACGCGAAGAAGGGTAGACCAGGGTTGGGCAGAATCTTTTTAAAGCGATGTTTGGGTTCATTTCACCAATTTTTCATACGGCTTGGACGATTTTTGGAGCTTTGGAAGAGGGGATTTCATCATCAAGCATGAGGTAAGTGATTTCTACTAGTTGTGAGTTACATACAAGGTTTGTACATGGATTTAGGCATGAAAATTTGTAGAAATTTGGGATTTTGAAGAAAAACCTAGAAATTGTTATTTTTTTATTTTGACAACGAAATTGGACATGGAATATGGAATAAATTATATATTTGAGTTCGGGGTGTTATGGGTAAAGTTTATTTTCGAAATTTTTTGGAATCCGGGCACGTGGGCTTGAAGGTGATTTTTATCGACTTTTCGAGCGGAATTGGGATTTGTTATAAATTGATTAATTATGAGTATTGGAGGGTACTGTGAGGGGGAAACTACCCCTAGGTGGTATATTTGATGTGCACAACTTGTTGCGGGGACTACGTACGCATGAGGTGACGAGAGTCCGTACGTAGTTAGATTCATATTATTGTCCGGGTAGACTTAGATTCACACCATGCTGTACTTGTACTATAGGGATTATCCTTGCTTGTTTAATTCCTTATTTTACATTTCTACTTGAGACTAGACTTGCTATCATAGAGACTTCACGATTTCACGATTAGTCACCGAATAACTTTACTCCTAATACGGCATGTTTTCGTGATATATATATATATACTTCATTGAAAGGTTTTTGTTAAAGAAATTACAACTCACATGTTTATTCGTGAGTGGGGTCAAGGACCCGTCAAATCTTATTATTCTAATGGGATCGGGCCATTCGCCTCGGCAGGATATTGTATTTCACTCTTATGGGATCGGGCTGATCGCCTCGGCAGGATTTATGTACCACTCTCTCATGGGAGTGGGCCGTTCGCTTCGGAAGGTTAAATGATTTATCGTATGGTTCCGGCCGTCGACCCTCTGCATAGCACAATTTTATTATTATGTTGGATCGGGCCGTACGCCTCGACATTTCCTATATCACATTCCCATGGAATCGTGCGTAAAACTTGGCAAGAAACCAGTGTATATGTAAATTCCGGGTTTGAATTATGGTAGCCACTTGATGAGTTTTACTATACCTATATATATATGCTCCGGTTAAGGAGGGAATTTCTAATGAAGAGCTTGAGTTCCTCGTAAAGAGAGGGGATTTGTACCACGTGACCTATATTTGTCTATTTCACTTACTTACTCTGCCTCATATTCGCTACCTCTTTACTGTACCTTATGTTGTTGGACCACTAGTGAGTGTCAAGGTTGACCCGTCATCACTACGTCTTTGGGTTAGGCTAGATACTTACTGGGCACACGTTGCTTACGTACTCATACTGCACTTGCTGCACATCTTTGTGCAGGTACATATATGTCTAGAGGCCATGTGAGAGCAGAGGCATATATACATGCGGGGATCTAGGTGAGTTGCATTCCATTTGTCGACCCGCAGCCAGTAGAGTCTCCTTCAGAGTATTTACATTTTTTCTGTCCAATTTGTATTCCAGACAACTGCTGTATTTTATTTTATATTCCTAGTTAATGTTCATGCACTTGTGACACCGGGTGTTGGGGGTGATTATGAGTTATTTTGTATTAAAATTTGTTTAAAATATTATCATTTGCTCTGTAAATTTCATCTTCTATTGTTTAATGGAAGGAAAAAAAATGATTTCAAAATATTAAAACAATAACCAAATTGAGTATTTATGGTTGGCTTGTCTGACAGCGGTGTCTGGCGCCATCACGACCTTCAATAGATTTTTGGGACGTGACAATTGGTCGGTAATATGGACATGGCAGCCAACTTACCGACCAAAGTTGGTCGGTATTTTGAAATTAATTTTTTTAATTACCGACCGAGGTTGATCGATTTTCTGGGAATAATTTTGGCAGAAAATGCCTGTTTTGGTAGCTACACCACATTCCAAATAAAAACATATATTTTCAGCATACCAATACCCCAATTCACATCAAACAACCCCCAATTCACCACAAATAACCCCTAATTCACCACATATCCAACCAAACGTCAAATTAATACTTTAAAACTAAAAAGTTCAATTAAACATCACAATTCAAAACCAATCAAAAACTAAGTAATTACAACAAGTTCAATAATGTTCATTCTAATTCAAAATATATCAAAGTATTGGTCAAGGGATGTTTTCTACAGCATCACCACTATCTGATGAACTTTCATCTACAAGACGGGAAGAACTGTCTTCTGGAGGATGGGCAGAATGATCACAGGGAGGACGGGAGGAACAATCACATGGAGGTCGAGCCTCTGGCGATGACTCACGCGACCGAGGCAACAGAAAAGCTCCAGTAGAAAGAAGAGTTCTGATCTGAGCTTGCGTACCAAGGAATTGAGCATCTCTAAACCTTTCTCTTTCCTTGGCTGCTTCTAGCTCGTATGTAAGCGTTCTCACTGTCTCCTGCATAGCCAAGAGGATCTCCCTATAAATGCCTTGTCATATGATGAAGTCCCTATTCCTTGCATTTCACACCAATAGCAATGGAAATTTTTCCCAGGAAGCCTGTATACTTTCCCCTTTTTTGGACCGCCAACAACCTCCAACCATATTTTTTCAGCATCCTCGTTCGAAGGTTGGGTTGGCTCGCCCAATTCACCAGCTGGCTGACTACGAATGAAGTCCTCCACGGTACTTTGGTAGCGACCCTACGTTATTTTAAATTAAATTAGTATATAAAAAATAAATTATAACACTTAAGAAAAATTGAAAGCCTACATATGTAGTCTCTGCTAGGTCCTTGGCCCACCTATCTGCATCCCCCTCTTTCTTCTTCTTTAAAATATGCGTATCCTTGAATATCTCATCGCCCATACATCTTTTCCTGAAAATAAATTAATTTGGTTAATAAATAGAATTTATATTCTTAGAAAAGTAAAGACATAATAATTTACGAAATTACCAATCTTCTTCTTATTGTCCCGATGCTTATAGCACCCTAGTGTGCAAGGAGCCTCCCTTCTCCGATGAACGAGCTTTCTTTCCTAGTTTGCTCTTCTTTAAGAAGTCTTCGGTCTGCCATTGCCTTAATAAATCATCTCATAAATGTTGCAGACACCAATCAGGCCTCTTGTTCTTCTTTCTACCATCCGAGAAATGATTCGCCAATCTCTTGCGGGCTTTAAGATGAAAATTTAGAGACACTTTCTCGCTATAGCGGTCTTCCCATACACAATTACTCTGCATTTCAAAAGTTAAATATTAGATGCAAACATCATAAATATATATTATTAAACTTTTTAAAAGAATATTTATACCTTAAACTGATTGAAAATTTTCTCCTTCAGCGAGTATGGGAAATCACAACAAGTCGCATAGGGGCCATCATAAAGTTTTTTGATCGTATTGGTGATTATCTTCATAGTATGCTTACCTGGATTGAACCTGCAATTTAACAATAAAAATACATGAAAATATTAGTAAAAAAATTATAAAACAATAAACACAAAAATAACAAATAACTCTTACCCATTACCCTCAGGAACTATGATGATTCTGCCATTGCGATCATAATGTACTACCTCTGGATCACCATCCTCAGCATGTGTATCAAAGGCATGTGTAGACGGTGTAGATGAGAGCTCAGAGCTACGGTCTCGCAGGAAAAGTACTGAAATGGATATAGTGCATATGAAGATGGTTGCGATCCCTGTGACTGCGATATAGCTAGATGCGATTTATGTGGCTGTGATATGGATAGCTGCGATCCATGTGGCTATGATTTGTAGGAATGTGATCCACGTGGCTGTGATGTAGATGGTTGCGATCCAGGTGGATGTGAGGCATCTGGACTGTATGTCGGATGTATAGCCCTATGGCCCTATGATGGAGGACTTGGTGTCTGATTATAGTCCTGAAGATGCTATGGAAAATCAGTGTAACCGTGTGGTGGAGGTTAATACATAGGCATTTGTGAAGAGGGTGGAAATGAGGGAGTAGTATTATCCCCAGATTCTACCCTCCTCTTTCCCTTCCTAGCCTTTTCTTGACCCCAAGAACTAGTAGAGTCATTATTACCTTGATCCTTGCATGCCATCTGCATAATATAATACATATTTAGAATGACAAAATAAGAAACTAGTTATAACACGAGAGTGTTTTTAAAAAACCAACTTTTTAATCCTCGTCGGCGTATTGTTCCTCGTCCTCACTTGTTTCAATTTCATCAGTTGATTCTTTGTCCTCATTTTCTATAATTGTTACTTTATTTATATCAACTTCTTCCAATATGCGTACAGGATGTTCCAAATCATTTTCTAACTGATTGTCCACTATTTGGTGAAGACTGGAGATATCGTTTTGATATGCAACATCTAACATATTCTCGACTTCCACCCTACCTACAGGCTTAGTTTTGATTACAACCCACCAATCGAACTTATTCTGCCGCAATGGATAAGGAGCATAATACACTTGCCTAGCGTTATGTGCCATTATAAAAGGATCATAACAATCATACTCCCTCTTATGATTAACCTCAGTTATATTGTATTGGTGGTGTACTTTTGTACCTATTGTTGGATTTGGGTGAAACCACTTGCATCTAAAGAGTATCAATTTCTTATATGGCCAACTTGTATATTCTAGTTTTAATATTTCTTCGACCACACCATAATAATCAATATCTCCAAATTGGTTGCCATCACCCCCTTGGACCCACACCCCGTTGTTGTTGCTATTTTTAGTCTTAGGGAAATCCTCTGTATGAAACATATAATTATTCACTACGTACTTAGATATTGTTGTGACCTTAAGCCCAGGTCCCCAAGGTATATCTTTCAAAAATTGATTTATACCATTATTTGGATTGTTTACCTACATAGTGTTAAGAAACTCATAAGTTAGCATAACAGAATCATGTATGTATATATATATATATTAGGATAAACTTAAGAACTGTTTGAACCACGAATCAAAACTCGTATATACAACATCATGGACAAATTGACCCACAAAGTGACTGTGACACATCAAAATATTTTAGTAGTTGCATCAATATGTAATCACTGTAAATTTTACATTTTGATTACTAATAAATCAATACTTACTTAAGAAATAGTTGAGCTTCAGGACAATTTAACAACACATGTATAACGACCCGACCGATCATTTTGCTTTCTAGATCGTTGTTCCCCTAAATAAGACTCCTCTTATGTGCTTTCACTATTTTATGACGTGCGGGGATGGTTGGTTCGGGTTTGGAAGGGTTTGGGCTGAAATCGGAACGCTAAGTTCCTTAGTTGGCTTTTAAAAGGCTAAGTTTAACTTTAGTCAACCTTTTTAGTAAACGACCTCAAAACCAGGATTTGACAGTTACAATAGGTTCATATGATGATTTTGGACTTGGGCGTATGTTGGGATCGGATTTTCGATGACCCGGGAGCGTTTCAGCACTTAATGTTGAAAGTTTACTTATTGAAGGTTTAGAAGTTCTTTAAATTTGGTTCGGAATAAGTTTTGGTGCTATCGAGGTCCGTTTGGGATTCTGAGCATATGAATAGCTCCATATGGTGATTTAAGACTTGCACGTAAAATTTGGTTCCATTCCGAGTAGTTTAAGTATGAATCGATGCTTTCGGAGTGAGATGGAAGAATTTGAAGTTCATAAGTTGATCCTATTGTTTTTGGGTTGCAATTCTTAGTTTTTATGTTGTTTTCCACGTTCCGAGCATGCAAGCGAGTCCATTTTATGTTTACAAACTTGTTGGTGTGTTTGGACTAGGCCTCGGGTGCCTCGGGTGCAATCTGGACGATGCACGGATTGGGTTAGAACTTGTAAGCGGGTGATGGTGCACCAGTTCTGGTGTGCCCGCACCAGCGAGCATCTGGCTGGAGATGCGAGCCCCGCAGGTGCGAGCTCCTGACTGCAGAAGAAGTTTAGGCAAGCTGGATGTGGCCAACAGAAGCGGAAAAGGTTCCGCAGAAGCGGCCTCTCAAGCGAAGGAAGGGTCGTAGGTGCGAAGGGTACGTCCAGGACTAGAGCCGCGAAAGCGAGAGCCGAGCTGCAGAAGCGGGCTTGCAGGTGTGGTCTCCTCTCCGCAGAAGCGGCCAGGGCTGGGCTTGAAGCTTTTTGCAGAAGCGTACCATGCTCTGCAGAAGCGATGCCATAGAAGCGGCCCATTGACCGCAGATGCGAAAGTCCTGGAAGTAGTGAGGTCTTTTAAGATGGATTTAGACCATGGTTTTGACTCATTTCTTTCTTTTTTCTTTGGCAAATTTTGAGATTTTGAAGGGGGTTTCCACCTAGCTCTTTGAGGTAAGTAATTTCTATCCAATGTGAGTTAAATACATAGATTATGGGTAGATTTTAACATGAACATTTGTGAAAATTATGGGTTTAGATGAATATCCCTAGGTTTTGATAAAAATATAATTTATTGACGAAAATGATTACGGGATTGAGTGAAATTTATATATTTGAGTTTGTGAGGTAATGGGTAACAGCTTTCTTCGAAAAATTTCAGAATCCGGGCTCGTGGGCCCGGGGGTTAAATTTTAAGAATATTCCAATTTGTGTTGGGTAATTACTCTAATAGCTAAATCATTAACTTTTGAGCGTATATTGATTAATTTATTCAACATTTGCCTAGTTTCGGATTGTTCGACACCGAGTTGAGGCTATAGGGAGAATTTGAGGCCCGAAAGCAAGCTTTGAGACAAGGTAAGTCTCTTGCCTAACCTTGTAAGAGGTAATTTATGCCATAGGTGATTTAAATTGTTATTTGCTTCTAATTGTGGGGGCTATGTACGTATGAGGTGACGAGAGTCCGTGTATAGCTACTAATTATGCTTGTGTTCGGATAGTTTACGACCCGAATCATGAAATACTTATAATGTTTGCACCCTACTTTCTAATTAAAGTATCTAAAATATATTGGAACTTTTTAGAGGAATTGTAAAAGATCGAATTTCACTTACTTGAGTTTTGGCGGGTTACTTGACCGTTAATGAGAATTTTGTTTCGTCGTACATTAGCCTTCTATTAGCTCTTAAACAGATTGTTTATTAAGTATCCTCTCTTCTTGTGGAGCGGTTCGAATACCTCGGCAGTAGATAGATGCATCTATGATTCGTGTCGCTCGACCCACGGCAGTGTACACTTTATTAAACCTCCATTGTTTTCGTTCATTTATTATTAAACCTCCTACTTGGAGTATTTATATATCTATGATTGCACTTCATTGTTTTCGTTCATTTATTAAACCTCCTACTTATTAAATCTCTTAATAAATGGAATTTAAATTACTTGAAAACCTATCAAAAGTGGTAATCACGTAGTTATTTTATCGTTGGCTTGCCTAGCGGTGATGTTGGGCGCCATCACGGCCTATAGGAGAAATTGGGTCGTGACAACATTGTATCAGAGCACTAGGTTCACGAAGGTCGCACAAGTTATGATCAGTCCAAATAGAGTCTTGCCGATCGGTGCAGAGACGTCCGTACTTATCTCTGAGAGGCTATAGTGTATTAGGAAACTACTCTTTTCTTCATTTCCTATCGTGCATTTGATTTTGTGCTAAGTGTCATTCTCTTATTCTCTCACAGATGGTGAGAACGTGCGTGGTAGAGGACAAGGGTGTCCTAGAGTTGTTCAGTCATGCCACCAGTGGATCCAGTAGAAGGGCGAGGTGCCTGCAGCAGAGCCAGTCCCGGTGGCTTTCATGTCCGCACCGGGATTCCAGGAGGTCATGGGCCGTATGTTGCGGTTTATGGATTCTATGACTCAGGCTAGTTTATTTCCAGTAGACCCAACCACATCTCAGGCGGGAGGGGGAGCACAGACCCCTACAGCTCAGGCTCCGGGCATGCAACTATCATATATCAGACCCCGTGTACATTACCCGTGGGCGGAGCTCGGCTAGCTACAACAGCTATACCTGAGCCTAGACCAGCTGCGACCGACGATCCGCAAAAGCTATTGGACAGATTGACCAGGCTTCATCCTCCTGACTTTGGAGGTGAGCTACATGAGGATCCCCAGGACTTTATTGATCCGTGCAGGGACAGGCTACACAACATGAGGACATTGAAGTCCCATGGGTTGGGTTTTATTACTTTCCAGCTGGAGGGCAGGGCCCGTAGGTGGTAGCAGTCATATATTCTCATCAGACTAGAAGGTTCTCCTCCCATGACTTGGGATCAGTTCACATGCCTCTTCTTGGACAGGTATATTCAACCCTCTTAGAGGGAAGAGTTACGATTTCAGTTCGAGCAACTCCAGTAGGGTCAGATGTTAGTGGCCGACTATGAGGCGAGGTTCTCTGAGTTGTCTCTCCATGCACTTCTGATACTTCTTACCGATGCATAGAGAGTGCAAATGTTTGTTGTCGGGTTGCACTCTGGTATACAGGCTAATATGGCTTGGGAGATGGAGATGGGTACTTCTTACGAGATAATTATGGAGATAACTCGGAGGATCGAGGGTGTCCATCAGCGGAGCCAAGAGGTGGCGGCGAGGGATAAGCAGTTTCTATCCTAGAGGTGTAGGCCAGCCAGGAGGCGCTCCCGACAGATTCTATGCCTTCTCATCCAGACCAGATGTAGTTGCCTCAGATGCCGTGATCAAAGGTATTATTTCTATCTGCGGTAGGTATGCTTCGGTACTAGTTGATCCAGGATCTACATATTCATATGTTTCATCTCTGTTTGCTCATTTCCTGGGAGTTCCTCGTGAGTCCTTGGGTACTCCTATTTATGTGTCTCTACCAGTGGGCAATTTTGTTGTCATTGGTCGGATCTATAGGTCTTGCATTGTTACTTTCTATAGTTATGAGACCCGAAAAGATCTTCTGTTTCTCGATATGACCGACTTTGAGGTCATCCTGGACATGGATTAGTTGTCTCCATATCATGTCGTCCTTGATTGCCATGCCAAGACTGTTACCTTGGCGATGCTAGAGTTGCCTAGATTGGAGTGGAAGGGTTCGTCTGTCAGTACATCCAGTCGGGTTATCTCCTTCCTGAAGGCTCGACACATGGTCGAGAAGGGTTTTTTGGATTATCTAGTTTATGTTCGGGATACTACTGTAGAGTCTCCAATGATTGATTCAGTGCCAGTGGTTCGGGAGTTCTCTGATGAGTTTCCTTCTGATCTCCCAGGCATGCCACCTGATCGTGATATCGATTTCTGTTTTGATTTGGCTCCAGGTACCCAACCTATATCTATTCCACAGTACCGCATGTCTCCGAAAGAGTTGAAGGAGTTGAAGGAACAAGTTGAGGATTTGCTAGCAAAGGCGTTCGTCAGATTGAGTGTGTCTCCTTGGGGTGCACCAGTGTTATTTAAGAAGAAGAAAGATAGGACTATGCGAATATACATTGATTTCTGCCAGTTGAACAAAGTTACCATTACGAACAAGTACCCATTGCTGCGTATTATTGATTTGTCTGACTAATTGCAGGGTGCTAGAGTGTTCTTCACGTCAACTGAAGCCCCACAAGTAGAATTACCCTGTACACGATTTGGAGTTGGCTGCGATTGTTCATACACTTAAGATTTGCAGCATTTGTTCAAGCAGAGGAATCTCAATTTGAGGCAGCACAGGTGGCTCGAGTTACTAAAATATTATGATATTACCATCTTTTATCATCCGGGGAAGGAGAATGTAGTTGCAGATGCCTTGAGCAGAAAGGCGGATAGTATAGGTAGTTTTGGCATTCATTTCATCGGAGGAGAGGCCACTAGCTTTGGACATTCAGTTCTTGGCTAACATACTTGTGAGGTTGGATATTTCCGAGCCCAGCAGAGTTCTTGTATGTGTTGTCACCCAGTCTTCACTATTCGAGTAGATCAAGGCTCGCCAGTTTGATGATCCACACTTGTTAATTCTTAGAGAGACGATACTGTAGGGTGGTGCCAAAGAGGTTACCATCGGTGAGGATGGTGTTTTGCGACTCCAGGGTCGCTTATATATTCCTAATATTGATGGCTTCAGTGAGAAGATCCTAGAGGAGGCACACAATTCTCGGTAATCTAATCATCCAGGTGCTACAAAGATATATCGCGACCTGAGGCAGTATTATTGGTGGGGGCGGATGAAGAAGGACATAGTTGAGTATGTAGCAAGGTGCCTTAATTGGCAGCAAGTTAAGTATGAGCATCAGAGGCCAGGTGGGCTACTTAAGCAGATGACTATACCTAAGTGGAAATGGGAGTGCATTACTATAGACTTCATAGTTGGGTTGCCGCGGACCTTGCGGAAATTTGATGCAGTTTGGGTCATTATCGATAGGTTGACTAAGTCGGCACACTTCATTCCGATTTTTACCACGTATTCTTCAGAGAGGTTGGCTTAAATTTACTTTCAGGAGATTGTTCGGTTGCACAGTGTACCTGTCTCCATTATATCAGATAGAGGCCCTTAATTTACTTTATGTTTCTGGAGGGTAGTACAGAGCGAGTTAGGGACCCGGGTAGAGCTCAGCACAGCCTTTCATCCGTAGACCGACGGGAAGTCGGAGCGAACAGTTCAGATCTTGGAGGATATGCTCAGAGCATATGTAATTGACTTAGGAGGGTAGTGGGATTGATTCTTGCCTTTGGCCGAGTTTTCTTACAATAACAGTTATCAGTCCAGCATCGAGAAGGCTCCATTTGAGACTTTATATGGTCGGCGATGTCGTTCACCCATCGGATTGATTTAGTGAAGGATGAGTTGATTCAGGAGTGACTTCGCATAGCACAGTCCGGACAAAAGAGTTATGCGGAGTAGAAGGCACGTGATTTATCATTTACGGTAGGCGGGAAGGTTCTCCTGAAGGTCTCGCCTATGAAGGGAATCATGAGGTTTGGGAAGAAGGGCAAGTAGAGCCCAAGGTTTATAAGTCCATTTGAGGTATTGAGGCGAGCTGGGGAGGTTGCTTATGAGCTTGCTTTGACTCCCAGCCTATCGGGAGTTCATCCAGTTTTCCACGTGTCTATGCTCTTGAGGTAGCATGCCGATAGGTCGCATGTGTTAGACTTCAGCACGGTTCATTTAGATGAGGACGTGGGTTATGGGGAGGATCCACTTGCCATTGTTGATAGGCAGGTTTGCCAATTGAGGTCCAAGAATATTTCTACGGTGAAAGTTCAGTGGAGGGGCCAACCAGTTGAGGAGGCGACTTGGGAGGCCAAGGAGGATATACGGAGCAGATATCGACACCTATTCAACACTCCAGGTATGATTCTAGACCCGTTCGAGGACGAACGATTGTTTAAGAAGTGGAGAATGTAACGACCTGACAGGTCTTTTTGCTTTCTAGATCCTCGTTCCCCTTAACAAGACTCCCCGTATGTGCTTTCACTCTTTTATGACCTGTGGGAACGGTTGATCCGGGTTGAAATCAGAACGCTTAGTTCCTTAGTTGTCTTTTAAAAGGCTAAGTTTGACTTTGGTCAATATTTTTAGTAAATGACCTCAGAATAGGGGTTTGATGGTTCCAATAGATTCATAAGATGATTTTGGAGTTGGGTGTATGTTCGGATCGGGCTTTGGATGATGCGGGAGTATTTCAGCACTTAATGTTTAAAGTTAGCTTACCGAAGGTTTAGAAGTTCTTTAAATTTGGTTTGGAGTAGGATTTGGTGTTATCGAGGTTCATTTTGGATTTTGAGCCTGGGAATAGCTTTGTATCTAGATTTAATACTTACACGTAAAATTTGGTGCCATTCCGAGTAGTTTAAGTATGAATCGCCGCGTTCGGAGTGAGTTTTAAGAATTTGAAGTTCATAAGTTGTTCATATTGGTTTTGGGTTAGGATGCTTAGTTTTAATGTTGTTTTCCACATTTCGAGGGTGCAAGCGAGTCCGATTTATGTTTACAAACTTGTTGGTGTATTTGGACGAGCCTCGGGTGCAATCCATACGATGCACAGATTGGGTTTTAACTTGTAAGGGCTGCTGGTGCACCGGTTCTGGTGTGCCCGCACCTGCGAGCATCTGGCCGTAGATGCGAGCTCCTTACCATATAAGCAGTTTAGCCAAGCTGGTTGTGGCCCACAGAAGCGGCGAAGGTTCCACAGAAGCGGCCTCGCTTCTGAGAGGGAAGGGTCGCAGGTACGAAGGGCCGTCCAAGCCTGGAGCCGGAGGAGCGGGCTCGCAGGTGCAGTCTCTTCTCCACAGAAGCGGCCAGGGAAGGGCCTGAAGCTTTTTGCAGAAGCGGACCGTGGTCCACAAAAGCTGTGCCGCAGATGCGGGCCATTGACCGTATATGCGAAAGTCCTGGAAGCAGTGAGGTCGTTTAAGACGGATTTAGACCATTCTTTTGACTCATTTCTTTCATTTTTCTTCGGTGATATTGGAGCTTTTAAAGAGGGGTTTCCACCTAGCTATTTGAAGTAAGTAATTTCTATCCAATGTGAGTTAAATACATATATTATGGTTAGATTTTAATATGAAATTTTTTGAAAAATATGGGTTTAGATGAATAACCCTAGGTTTTGATAAAAATGGAATTTACCCACGAAAATGGTTATGTGATTGAGTGAAAATTATATATTTGAGTTCGCGAGGTTATGGGTAACAACCTTCTTCGAAACTATTCGGAATCCAAGCACGTGGTCCGGGGGGAGGGGAGTAAATTTTAAGAATCTTCCAATTTGGGTTGGGTAATTACTCTAATAGCTAAATCAATAACCTTTGATAGTATATTGATTAATTTATTCAACATTTGCCTAGTTTCAGATTGTTCGGCACCGAGTTTAGGCTTTAGGGTGAATTTGAGGCCGGAAAGCAAGCTTTGAGACAAGGTAAGTCTCTTGCCTAACCTTATAAGAGGGAATTTACCCTATAGGTAATTTAAATTGCTATTTGCTTCTAATTGTGAGGGGTACGTACGCACGAGGTGACGAGAGTCTGTGCGTAGCTATTAATTATTCTTGTGTCCAGGTAGTTTAGGACCTGAATCATGAAACACTTGTAATGTTTGAACCTTACTTGCTAATTAAAGTATCTAAATTATATTGGAACTTGTTAGAGGGATTGTAAAATACCGAACTTCACTTACTTGAGTTTTGGCGAGTTACTTGACCGTTAATGAGAATTGTGTTTCGTTGTACATTAGCCTTGTATTATCTCTTAAACCGATTGTTTATTAAATATCCTCTCTTCTGTTGGAACTGGCCGAATACCTCGGCAGTAGATAGATGCATCTATGGTTCATGCCGTTCAACCCTCGGCAATGTACACATTATTCTAGATCGTGTCGTACGACCTCGGCATAATCATGCGTGATAACACTCTAGTGTAATTATATATTTGATATCTTTTCCTGGATTGAGAGGCAAAAATTATATGAGACAGAAATTTATTTGAAACTTACCATGTGTGAAAGAATTAATTACTTTCTGCTTGTTATTGAATTATTATTATTATTTACATAACCCATGCTCATTTAGATTTTTGCATTTCTTTACTATTAGCCCATAGTAAGTGTCGATGTCGACCCCTTGTCACTACTTCTTCGAGGTTATACTTGATACTTACTAGGTACATGTTGTTTATGTACTCACGCTATACTTCTGCACTGATCGTGCAGGATCTGAGGCAGGTGCATCTGGTGGTCACACCGGCGTGCATCCCCGATACCCTAAGGCCTAGTGGTGAGCTGCTTCCTGAGCCGTTCTGCAGCACCTAGAGCCTTTCTTTTGTACTTATTTTCTATCTATGTTATTTTAGAAAGTAGTTAGAGTTTTGTATATTCTACTAGTGCTTATACACTTGTGACACCAGGTCTTGGCACACACTCTAGTAGACTTTATGGTTTTGGAGTATTTATATATCTTTGATTGCAGTCCATTGTTTTAGTTCATTTATTAAACCTCCTACTTCTTAAATCTCTTAAAAATGGAATTTGAATTACTTGGAAACCTATCAAAAGGAGTAATCATATAGTTAGTTCATCGTTGGCTTGCCTAGCGGCGACGTTGGGTGCCATTACGACCTATAGGAGAAATTGGGTCAAGACAACATGCATTGTAGCTGACTTCTACTCCAAATCACTCAAACTTTTCTTTCTAAAATCCATAGAACATTGGCCTGGTTGATTGAAGATGTACATTGGTGGATATAATGGATCATTCACACATTCGACGGTGTGCCTATTGGGCTTATTCCTAGAACATGGCACATTAGTCTCAAAATATAAGAACAAAAATGTGCAGTTTTCTTTGCAAGATAGGCTTTGCACATAGATCCTTCAATCCTATTCCTCTGCTTAACAAATTGTTTGCAATTGCCAATTGTCCTACATAATGTCATGTTGGCCAAGAACATTCAAATAAAATAGAATATTACATCAAACTTATAATATTACATCTCAAAGGGATAATCCATCTACATTGAACATGCCATCCAAGTCGTGCCTCGTGTATAAGGTAGATTGGAAGGTGCTCCATCACATCAAAGAAACCACATGGAAATATGTTTTCCATCTTAATAGAAGTTACAGGAATGTTCTGATCCATCCGAAGTAGGTTTTCTTCCCTCAAAGTGGTAGAACACAAGGCTTTGAAAAACAAAACTAATCTCTGTGATGGGTTTCCAGATTCTTTCTGGCAAACCGCAAAATGCAATAGGCACTGAGGTCTCCATGAATACATGAAAGTCATGACTTTTCAAATGGCTCAACTTCCCGACCTCCATATCTACCTTTTCCCCAAATTCAATGCATAACCCTCATGCATCTCTAATTTCGTAACCTAATCACAAATGTTTCGTCTTTCCTCAAAAGTGAATATGTAACATGCTTTGGGCTTGAACACCTTACCATTGTTCGCTGTCTGCAAGTATAATTCAGGTCGCCTGCAATATTCTTGTAAGTCCATTCTAGCCTTCGGGTTATCTCTTGTCTTACCTTTAACATCCATCACTGTGTTGAGCAAATTGTCAAAATAATTTTTGTCAAATATGCATGACATCAAGGTTGTGTCGGAGTATATTATCCTTCCACTAAGGCATCTCCCAAAATATACTATGTTTCGTCCAATTATGAGTAGCACCATAACCGCAAAATCTAGAAGGTAGAACCTCGGTAACTTTACTGAAGTTCTGGACCCTCTCCCAAATTTCCTCACCCGAAAGTATCGGAGGTGGCGAATCATATTTCACTCTATTCTTTTTGAATGCATTTTTCATCCTTCTAAACTCATGATCATCAAGCAAGAACTGACGGTGACAATCAAACCATGATTGCTTTCGGCCATGTTTTAAAGTGAACACTTTACCATTTTCTATGCAGTAAGGACAAGCTAGTATCCCAGTAGTCATCCACCCAGACAACATTCCATACGTAGGAAAATCATTAATAGTCCACATTAAATTAACACGCAAGTTGAAATTCTACTTGGTTGATATGTCATATGTTTCAACACCATCATACCACAACTGTTTTAGCTCATCAATCAAAGGTTGCAAATATATATCAATCAAACTTTTTGGATTACGTGGACGGGAGATAATACAATTTAAAAATATATGGGGACTAGTCATTCACAACTCGAGTGGTAGATTATAAGGTTTAAGAAAGACAAGCCAATATGAATATGGTGTCGGAGATATAGAAAATGGCGTGAAGCCATCCGCACACAAACCTAACCGAATGTTCCTTGGTTCACTAGCATAATCTGGATATGTCCTATCAAAGTACTTCCAAGCTTCTCCATCTGAAGGATGGCATATAATACCAGGTAGTTTTCTATTTTCAAAGTGCCACCTCATATAACCTCTTTAACCTAGGTATAAGAGGTAAATAATGCAACGCCTTCACAACAACCATATTCCCGCTGGAAAGCTTCTTGAAACGAGACTTTTTATAGAATTTACAACTTTCTAAATTTGCATCATCTTTATAATATAACATGCAACAATTTTCACAACAATCAATTCTTATCGACTAAAGTCCTAAATTAGAAACCAAACTTGTTGCCTTATAGAAATCATCAGGTAACTTGATATTTGGGTCAACTAGTTCACTCATAAGGTTAATGAAAGAGTCTATGGCCGCTTGAGGAATATTCTAATCAGATTTAATACTTAGTAATCTAACAGTAACATACATCTCAGAGTGAGGACTTCCTTCACGTAGTGGATGACTAGCTTCCTCTAGATGTTCATAAAAATATTTTGCATCATCATTAGAAGTTTGTTCAACATTTTCATTGGGCTCAACCCTGGAATGCATCCCAAAAGCATCCACAACTATATCATGAATTCTAGAATCTTGATTCCTTTTCTCCACCGACCTACTACTTTCACCAACAACCATGTTATGAAATATTTCACGGCTACCATCGATCTCTCCATGATTATTCCACACACAGTAATTCTCTATAAACCCCTTAATATAAAGATGAATCTTAAGTTCCTTCGGATTTTTAAACTTCACAAAACCGCACTTGACACAATGATACCTAATTACTCCTTCAATTTGGTATGATGAAAGTGACATTACATGTCTAATAAAGTCATCAACCCCTTCTAAAAAATACTCCCTCAATCTCCTATTAGGATAATTCCTATTGTACATCCAAGTATGATTCTCCATCTATACAAATAAAACAAAAATAAATTGAGATATTTCCATAAGTATTAGAAATACTTAATTTATTCTACAATTATAAATTATTAAATCATTTTTAGTTAATTAAGATAATTAATTTTTACTAATTGCACCAAAATTAAATTATAGTAAATATAATTAATTGTGATTCATTAAATTCAAACATAAACTATAAGTTCACTTCATACCTAAAAATGTAACAATCCGACCGGTCGTTTTGAGCATTTGCATTTCGTTCAGCCGTTTGAAGCCTTGAGTAGCTTCATATGATGTATTATGACTTATGTGAATCGTCGGTTTTAGTTTTCAGGTGATCCGAAGTTGATTTGGAAGAGTTGATCAAGTTTAACTTTTGTATATTTGACCCGAGATCGGAGTTTTGATGGTTTCGTTAGGTCCGGATGGTGATTTTGGACTTGGGTGTATGTCACAAACCAAAATCCACTATAGGTCATGATGGCACCTAAAGCTGCTGTCAGGCAAGCCAACAGTGATTTATGAATTTAATTACTCATTTTATTACTTTCAAAATCATGAATTTTAATTAGGAAGGAAATTTATACTTTTAAATCCACGGGTAGTTTATAATAGAAATGAAAGGCGATGATAATATACAGAACCGTAAGCATCAACTAGTATATCCCAAAACCCGGTGTCACAATTACATGGGCATTCACTAGGGAGTACAACAATAATAATACAACATCTGTCTGGAATGTAAATAAGATAGAATAAAGTAAATAGTACGATGAAGACTCTGTGAGCTGCGATGCGTAGCTCGGAATGCAGCTCACCATAAAGTCTCCTCAACAGTTGCGTCTATGTTCCAAGATGACCACAAAATGAACATGTCGGATCCTGCACATTTAATGTAGAAGTGTAGCATGAGTACGTAAATCAACGCGTACCCAGTAAGTATCTAGCCTAATCCCGAACAAGTAGTAACGAGGGGTCGACATCGACACTTACTAGTGGTCTAATAAATCAATATGGTAAATTATAAACAGATAAGAAGCACAACAGTAGTAGTGAGGTAAATCTGTAACTAACACAATCTCCAGAAATTTCTTTAAACGATATCAATTCCTCATCTCGTATTCTATATCAACAACTCAGAAAATACCTAGTGCTAATATCAAATAAATAAGAAATACCAAATAAAATGCAAGGCATCAGTGGAAGGAAAAATCTCATGAATATTCGGATTGCTAGCGATATTACGTACAATTACGCCAAAGTCGTACGGACAGATTTCATAAAGAATATGATACTGCCGAGGAGATTGGCCTGATCCCATCATAACGTGTACACTACCGAGGGTCGAGTGACACAAACCATATATGCATCTATTATACTGCCGAGGCGAACGACCAACTCCCATGAGAGTGTGGTACATAATCCTGATGAGATGTCGTCCCGCTCTACAAGAAAAGAAAAGAAATTATTAAATTATGAGACATGAGCTTACGGTATAGTATATGAACACAAGGTGAGCATAACCTTCAAATAACTTGCCAACAACTCAAGGTAATAAAGCTTGGCCTAATATTTATGTATGTATTTCTAAATTAAGTTCAATTATAGTTTCAATTAATTAAGCCAGCAGAATGAATTCAAATATTACATGGTAAAGTCCTAAGTCTACCCGGACATAATTATGCTTTAGCTACGTATAGACTCCCGTCACCTCGTGCATACGTAGCACTCACAACTAATAGCACATAATAATTACATCACCTAGGGGTAGTTTCCCCCTCACAAGGTTAGAAAGGAGACTTACCTCACGCCGAAGTACCATAATCGGCTACAACGCCTCTCTAACACCTCAACTCAAAGCCAAATGTCCCGAAACTAGTCAAACAACGTGCAAATCAATCAAAATATACTCCAATGATTATAATTAATCAATTTATAACAATTCTAACTCCGCTCGAAAAGTCAATTAAGTCAATCCTCAGGCCTACGTGCTCGAATTCTGAAAATTATTGAAAATAAATATTACCCATAAACCATATGGTCTATATCCAGAAAACCATCCAATTTCGTCCATGAATCGACCATCAAATCAAGGATTTACCATTTCTCAACTATGGGGCTCAAAATCCCAATTTCTACAATCCAAATACGGATAAAAATAATATCCAATGGAAATAATCATATAGGAACATCAAAATAAAGGATGGATATTTACCCCCTTGTTGAGACGAGAACAATGCCGCAAATATTACCTCAAATGGAGTTCTAGAACTCAAGATATGCCCAAAATACTAAAATTCTCGGTTTAAAACACTATCTAGATGATGTTTCTCCATCGCCTTCGCGGGAGCGAAGAGCAATTTTTTGCGTTGACCGGTCAACCCAGAAACTCTTCTTCGCATTCGCGGAACCGCTCTCGCATTTGCGAAAATTAAAAATTCGCACCAGAAACCAACAATTTTGTTCGAGACGGAAATGGGCATAACTCTTTCATACAACATCAGAATTCGACGATTCTTGTTGCTATGGATCCGTAATCACGATACGGATCTAATGGTTCAATATTATCACAAATAAAAGGTCATTGTTTCAATATATTTCCCTTTATTCCCAAATAAACGACGCCAAAATATCAAATAAGAGCGCGACACAACCCAAACACCTCTGAAACACACCTGAGGCCCCCGGGAACCCGTCCAATTACATAAACCAGTCCCAAAACATAACACGAACCTTCTCTAGGCCTCAAATAACACCAAACAACATCAACACTACGAATCTATGATCGAAACCTTTCTTTAAACTTCCAAACATTCAAACTTTGATGAACGCGTCCGATTCGTTCTTAAACATTCTGGGATGATGCCAAACTTTATGCACAAGTCACAAATCACGATACGAACCTATTCCAACTCTCGAAACCTCATATGAACATCGATAACACCAAAGTCCACTTCAAATCAAACTTAAGAAATTTTAAAATATTCAAAATGCCAACTTTCCATATTAAGCGCCGAAATGCTTCCGGACCACTCGATACTCAACCTGAACATACGCTCAAGTCGAAAATCATCATACGAACCTATGGAACCTTCAAATCCTGATTCCGAGATCCTTTACACAAAAGTCAAACCTTAGTCCATTCTTCTAACTTAAAGTTCTGAAATTAGAATTTTCCTTCCGAATGAACTCCGAATTTCCCAAAATTCAATTCCGACCACACGTACAAGTCATAATACCTGAAGTGGAGATACTCAAGGCCTCAAACTACCGAATGATGCGTTAGACCTCAAAATGACTGGTCGGGTCGTTACATTCTCCCACACTTAAACATACGTTGGTCCTCGAACGTGCCAAGAACCGTTCTGGAGTTATTCAAAATCATTGTTTAACACCTCGTGCACCTACCCATGCCACCACAACCCAGTTTAGAACATTAGCTTGGGCCTGACTGAAGATCCTCCCTTTTATTTAGTCAATAAGCCTTAGAACAAAATTCCAACATCAAGAATTCTCCACGAGACCCGATTTGTTTTTTAACATACGAACACTGCATCAATCACTACACACTGTACAAAAAACATGATCATGCAACTATGCTGAAATCACACCATGCACCACATAAGTCTATTGCCCATAATAACATCCTACGACTATAATAGCTATAATTTCATGAATCTGATGCCCGCAATACACGTCATAACACATATAAGCCCTATTCTAACTCTTGCAATACTGCCACAATGGGAGAGATGTGTAGAAACTCATAACCACCTACCAAATCAACAGATCATGGAGTCTCTCCTCCTGACAAGGATCATTACCTTGTTCTGAACTGAATAATAATATTTGCCCTTTAATATACCTTATATAAATCTGTAACGACCCGACTGGTTGTTTTGAGCATTTATACTTTTTTTCGGTAGTTTGAGTGCTCGAGTATCTCCACATGATGTATTATGATTTGCGTAAATCGTCGGTTTTGGTTTCCAAGTTATCCGGAATCGATTTGGAAGAATGAACTTCAAGATTGAAGCACTAAGTTGAAAGAGTTGACCAAGTTTGACTTTTTAGCATTGGATCTTAGAATAGAGTTTTGTTAGTTCCGTTAGCTTTTTTGGGTGATTTTGGACTTAGGAGCGCGTCCGGATTGTAATTTGGAGGCCCGTAGTCGAATTAGTCTTGAAATGGCGGAAGTTGGATTTTTTGAGAAGTTTGACCGGGAGTGGACTTTTTGATATCAGGGTCAGATTCCAATTTTGGAAGTTGGAGTAGGTCCTTAATGTCAAATGTGACGTGTGTGCAAAATTCGAGGTTAATTCGATGTGTTTTGATAGGTTTCGGCATTGTTTATAGAAGTTGAAGTTTCAAAGTTCATTGATTTTTACTTGAGGTATGACTCATCATTTTGAGGTTGTTATTGGTGATTTGAAGCCTCGAGTAGGTTCATTTCATCATATAGAACTTGTCTGCAAAATTTGGTGCAATTTGGAGTTGATTTGATATGGTTCGGATGCTCAGCTGCGATTCTAGAAGTTCTTGAAGTTTACTTTGATCTTCATGCATTTTGGCATCTGATTCGTGCTTATAGAGGTTATTTTTATGATTGATCACACGAGTGAGTTTGTGTTGTGTTTCTGGACCTGGGTGCATCATTGGTTTGGAGCCTCGGGGGCTCGGGTGAGTTTCAGAATAATTTTTCATAATTTTTGAGTGTTGTTCTGGTTTCATTGCATTTGCGATGTTTTGGTCGCAAATGCGACTACCGCATCTGCGAGGTAGTGTTCGCATTCACAAACTTGGGCTACTGGGGATTGGATCGCATTTTCGATGAAGTTATCTCTTTTGTGAAGCCTGAAGAGTTTCGCATTTGCGAACTCTGTATCACATTTGTGATGAAGGTCTGGTCTATCAGGAGTCGCATATGCGATGTTTTGTCCGCATTTGCAGAGGTCGCATTTGTGAACCCCTTGTTGCAAATGCGACATCTGCAGCCTGCTAAATATTGAGAATTCCGAGACTTCGTTCTATTTTGTTATATTTTGAACCCTAGCTTCGATGGGAGGCGATTTTGTGAAAGGATTCTCATACCAAATTATTGGGTAAGTGCCTCTAATCAATTCTCAACAACATTTCATGATTTTACATATGATTTAACATCAAATTCATGAGAATCTAGGGAAAAATTTGGGGATTTTGTCAAAACTTTGAAAAATGAAAATTTGGGATTTGAGGGTCGAATAGGACTCGGATTTGGAAACAAAATACGTATTTGGACTCGTGAGGCTATGGGTAGTCAAGACCTACCCTTGGACCCAGGTTTTAACCCGACGGGCCCGGGGGTTGATTTTTGTTGACATTTTAGAAATTATATAAAAATCACAGCTTTATTAATTAAAATTATTTTACCTTGCATTGTGTGATGTATTTAAGTCGTCTTTGGCTAAATTAAGTCGAGCGGAGGTGAATTTGTAAAGGAAAAGCTAAATTGAGTATTGAGTTAGCCGAATTGAGGTAAGTGTCTTGCCTAACTTTGCTGAGGAAATTTTTCCTATAATTTGACATTGTTTGCTACATGCGGGGGTGATACGTATATGAGGTGACGAGCATATATGCATGTTCCAAGGTTAACCATGCTCGGGGGTAAATTATGTTATAAATTGTGTCTTGTAGAATCACGTGACCTTCTTGCCTCATGCCTTACTTGACTCCTAGATACTAAGAACACAGTATTAAATGTTAGAAACTAAGACTTGATGGAATTCTGAGAATACATTGGTGTGCATAATTCGGTCATCAATATGCATAACCATTAATACATTGCTACAGCCGATATTCTTGAGATACTAGATTCTATACTTCTATTGTAGATCATTTGTGAGATTTGTTGGAATACTTGAATATTAAGGTTTTTGCGGGTTTATTGAAATATAGTTGGCTTGAAAAGTTGTGATTGAGATTCATTTAGAATATTCGTTTAAACACTCTCCTTGACGTTATTTATGGTTTCTGCCTTGTTTGTAATTGATATACATATGCTTTGTAAGGAAGAGTGTAAAGCACGAAGGGTGATGCCGTGCCTTTGTTTATACATTATCATGTAAGTGAGATGTAATGCACGAAGGGTGATGCCGTGCCATATTATTGAGAGTAAAAGCACGAAGGGTGATGTCGTGCCATATTATTGAGAGTAAAAGCACGAAGGGTAATGTCGTGCCATATTATTGAGAGTAAAAGCATGAAGGGTGATGTCGTGCCATATCATTTGTGAGTAAAAGCACGAAGGGTGATGCCGTGCCATGTTATGTGAGTGTAAAACATGAAGGGTGATGGTGTGCCATTTCATTTATATTATCATGGTTTAAATTATCATGAGTTCATGGCACGATGGGTGTTTCCGTGCAGGTAAGGACAAGTGGCATGCATTATGTTTGATATCTTTCCCTTGTGTATACGTTTATGCCGTTACATTGAGCTGTTATTATTGTATTTATGGTTCTTATGTGACTTGTCGTTAATGCCCTGTTCTTGTTCTTTATCTTGTTTGTTATTGTGTCACTCATGCCTTCTACTTGCTAAACTTGCAAATACCATGCCTACTTCCTGCTGTCATAATTATATCTTTGTCGTATCTATTTTGGTTGCACTTAGTACATGCCTACTACCGTGTTATTCATTCATGCTTCTACTTGTTAACGCACAAAGATCATGTGTTCCCCTCTTATTTGGTATATTTGTATTTATGCCTCCACCATGCTAGTTAGTTGAAGTTACATTCCTTTTCCTGATTGTTGTCATCACCTCTATGCTTTTCGCCTAGTCTGTTACTAAAGCCCTTATGTACATTCTCGTTCATTATTGCTACTTGCGTATTTCCTACTTTGTCATTACTGTTATCGGCATTTCTGCCATCTGGTTTGTACTGTTATATGCATATTTGGTGAGGATGAGACAAATGCACGAAGAGTGTTGCCGTGCAATTGACTTGATATCAGAGTATATTCCTCATGTTATGAAAGTTATGGGGTAACTACTGTGGTTTATTGGTTTCGCTCTAAGGAAAAGATTGGTTGAGATATTGGAAACTGTTGAATTGTGATCTCTTCTAGTACTCTATTATTATTTTGTACATTCGTTTCGTGTACTCTATCCTGTTATACTGTAGTATAGTTCTACTGCTAGATTTCGTTACAGATTTTTATTAGTGAGCATATTTTTACTAAAAAGCCTTGTCACTACTTCGATGAGGTTTGACAAAATACTTACTGGGCACATGGGGTCGGTTGTACTCATACTATACTTTTGCACCTAGCGTGCAGACTTTTGGAGCGGAGCTGCTGGTGATGTCGGGAGCTGACCCTGAAGATGATCGTGCATTCCCGATATAGATGCCACTTGTACTTGGTGGCTTTAGATTTTGTTAATATGTTTATGTAGCATTCAAACGGATTGTGTAATTATTTGTATCGGCTTTGTAAATTCTAATTCTTAGAAGCTCATGATTTGTACTACCAGTTCTTGGGTTAATTTGTAAATGTCGAGATAATTCTTCACTATTTTCCTATAATTTCATTTGGATTGTATTGTCTGTTAGTTGGATTACCTAGCGGGTTGAATTAGGTGCCATCACGACTAGTGATTTTTCGATCGTGACAAAATCTGATTGCATTGATTTCAGGTCCAATAATCTCGCCTCACCCAGTACAAGCTGCTCAGAAAATTAGCCACCTCAAACACTGACCAAGATCTCATATGATGCCATCAATGCGCCGACAAGCCACAACTTGAATATGACGCATAAGGAGGAACGGACTCTGGAAAAGAACTACCCAGCCCGCGTAACGAATAACACGGTCGAACAGATGCTATGAACCCTTCTTAGAGAATGAGAAACAAAATACACAAGAATAGATATATGGAAACGTACTCAACATCTCACTGTTGTGGCGTGCAATCCGATCCACATATGATACCGTTGCGGCGTGCAACCCGATCCAAACAACATACCTGTGGCGGCGTGTCACCCGATCTACACATAACAATAAATAAGGAAATACCCATCAAGCCATAATGCTTACACCTACAAAATACCCGAATATGGACCACAAGCACACCAAGTGCAAAAATACAACCCTGGGGAGACGGATAGCGCCATATGCTACAAAACCCAAGCACGACTATGGCGCAATAAATGACCTGCATCTCGAGAGCCATCCTACTCATATAATATCACAAGCTACACGGGACCACAACACTTGTGCGAATAATCAAGCCATCTCAGAACCCACATGGCACAATAGAGTATTACATGGAATAGTTGATGACGGGAATAACATCCAATGCCCAAAGACTCCTCCATAAGCAACGCTATGCTTAATGAACACATCGGTCCTGATGTAGAGTACACATCCACATTAGACCCATCAACGGACCCAAGCTGATTCCAATCATCCCACACTGGGCCAACAACCTTTCAAGGATCCAAAATGTCCCCATTCATGACACATACGAGCAACCGTCCCAATCTGGAACAAAATCCCATAGTTAACAATAAAAGGGATAGAGCGCCTCCCAGGCATAAACTCTCCCATTTGCGATAGTACCAGAATATCCATACCTGATTTTTGATCCCTAACAATCAAATGACTAATATGTCACACTTATACGATCTTCCCGTGGGATATACTCCCACAACCTTCCGTACCAGGTAGCAAAATCTGAACATCAATGGCCATCGACCATGTTAGTTCTATAGTACTAGTAAAGCATCCACATTTCAATACCCCAACACTCCTACCACAAAATAGACCATCCTCAGGCTGCACGACAATAGTGCCAGAACACACTGAACATCTAAAATCCCCCCTCGCTCCTCCGAGCTCGTGACATTCTTATCAAAACCAAATCGCAACTTTGATCCTCAACTTCAAATTTCCATACCGCTCACTACACCTATCATGCCGCTACGCGAGAGTCCAAGAATTTCATCATAACCCCTGAGCCACCAGTAGAATAAACACTCCATTGGCTAGAACCCCTTTCACTCCACTCATTTCAGAAGAACAATTGCGACACGCAACTGAATTCCCATAACCGCAGAAAATACAAACCTCAAGTCGTGGTCTAAACCGCCATAAATCTTCCAGAATCCATTTACACAAAAAGGCCATTTGAATCAAATACCTCCCAAATCAATCAAATTATGGTGGTTGTCAAGACCGCACGTACAACCTCAAACCACATGTATAACTTAACACGCCGAAGGAACTGATCATTGCCACAATCATTCTGATTCGACCATTACTAACCGACCCAACTTCTTCCAATTTACTCTTGACTTGCCTTAGAAATAATAATAGCTCCATTCAAAAAACATAACGACACTCAATTAACACTCATCCCGAGTGACCCAATCACGAGATCACGTCGTCTCAATACCCACTGCAAAAACTCGATCTTTAACCACACAACGGACCCCAAATCTTTAGACACTGTACTTATATCCTTGAACCCATTAGAACTACTATTGAGAGACACCCACTCTGTCCTGGTCCCGAGTATAACCAAACTCCAATGCTCTACTAGCACATGAACACCCTCTCAAAGAAGCAACTGACTGAATTCTTTTCCTTGTACATCACATCCACAAGAAGCATAAACTCTGAGTATTCCCAAAACTGCACATGAATCAATGAGGCGAAGTGGAGCACACTTTTATTTTTCTTAGTCATAATAACCCACAAATGCACCGATAACCAGAAACCGGACAAGCATAGAACCACGCGCTCCAATCGTAGATGATGGGCTCCTCCACTTAGCTTTAAGCTACAATTACATAACTCTAGAACCTGCAAAGATTCCTCCTTCTCAATTACCATGATCTCGCACCTTTACCCCGCCAAATTTCTCGAAATCCTTTGCTAAACATTTCATGAACATTCCGAATCATCAGCCACAATCACATATTCGACCTCTTACCGGGTAGCAAGTAGTATTCTTAGTATAAGTTTCATCAAACTCATGCATATGCTAACCTGCTCACAGGAGATAGCCCACCTATGGAATTTTCATACCAACATCTTCCAACGACGCTGCATTGGGCACAACTATCATGAAATCAGTAAACCCTTTGAAGCCCATACTCGTCCGCCAGCTGTAAAAGTCAGTTCAGTCCCCATAGACATCAACTGAAAGTCCGACAATACATTCCAAACTCGAAGTCACATCGCATCCCATAACGATAATCAAGCTTTTACACCCAACTTCATTCCAAGCAAACGCATTTCTATCATATCAATACTTCCTCAGTGCAGTAGCCACCGTCCCAAATGACATTTATGGACTTGGTCATTGTCCATCATGATTCCCAAATCACTCAAAACATTTCTCAAGGAACGTGGCTATCCTACCACAGAATACATATGCTACTCTTCCACTCCCACTTCGGTTAAACCATCTCTTTTAAGCAACTTCTCAACCTCTGCTTTTCATATTTGACCTGCAAGTAATTCAACCACCGCAAGACACCTCCCACCATGTTCTTCCTAATCCTTCGCTACCTAAATGCTGCCTCAAATCAAAATCCATCTCTGTAGCGTGTGAACTAATAAATTGATACAAGCTTTAAGCCTTCACGAAGATCATCTTTCTCGAGCCATCAGCATTAGAAACATCGATCCAATTCTGAAACTGCTACACACTGCCATCTCTGACAACTGCTTCTTAGGCACTATTTCAAAACACCTTGTACTGAAGGCAAATGAAAGAAGACCATAACACCGGTGAACCTTAATACGTTCAAACAAGGACGACGACGCCACATCACAAATGAGAATTCCACCACGCTCGAAAATATCAAGTCTCGTTACTCCATCAACCAAATCCTGAACATACATAGTCCAATTGCCTTTCCTCCGCTGGAATAAATTGCCGAACCTCTAAACCATGAACTGAGAAATCCTCCTTTCGAGGCATTCACAACTGTGATCCATAAATAAACACCCTACCATTTACATCAACACTGCGCGATAACCACTCATGAACATCATAACAATCCGTGCATAGCATCAAAACCATAGGCAATACTAATACAGGGCTGGAACGATAGAACACCCTTCCATAGGACGACAACAATAGCTCGCTCGAATATGCAGGGACATACATCATGCACCATATCTGTAGTACCACTACAACTCCTCGATGCCCAATTGATAATAAACGTTCCACGTCGCATAAAATTGAGTAGGAAGGAAATGAAGGAATAAGCTTCAATGGAATCAAATAAATAAGAAACACCATATAAAATGCAAGGCATTAGTGGAAGGAAAAATCTCGTGAATATTCCGGCTACTAGCGATATAACGTACGATTACGCCAAAGTCGTACGGCTAGATTTCAGAAAGAATATGATACTGCCAAGGTGATCGGCCCGATCCCATCATAACGTGTACACTGTCGAGGGTCGAGCGGCACAAAACCATAGATGCATCTATTATAATGCCGAGGCGAATGACCCGCTCCCATGAGAGTGTGGTACATAATCCTACTGAGGCATTCGGCCCGCTCCACAAGAAAGGAAAGGAATTATCGAATAACGAGACACGAGCTTACGGCATAGTATATGAACACAAGGTGAGTATAACCTTTACCGTTTCTCAAATAACTTGCCAACAACTCTAGGTAATAAAGCACGGCCTAATATATATATATTTGTAAATCAAGTTCAATTATAATTTCAATTATATATATAAATCAAGTTCAATTATAATTTCAATTAATTAAGCTAGCAGAATGAATTCAAATATTTCAAAATATTACATGGTAAAGTCCTAAGTCTACCCGGACATAAACATGCTTTAGATACGTACAGACTCTCGCCACCTCATGCATACGTAGCACCCACAACTAATAGCACATAACAATTACATCACCTAGCGGTAGTTTTCCCCTCACAAGGTTAGACGGGAGATATACCTCGCTACGAAGTTCCAAAACCAGCTCCAACGCCTATCTAACACCTAAACTCAAAGCCAAATATGCTGAAACTAGTCAAACAACGTGCAAATCAATCAAAATATACTCCAATGCTTATAATTAATCAATTTATAACAATTCCCAACTCCACTCGAAAAGTCAATAAAGTCAACCATCAGGCCCACGTGCCCGGATTCCAAATATTATTGAAATTATATATTACCCATAACTCATATGTTCTATATCCAGAAAATCATCTAATTTCGTCCATGAATCGACCCTCAAATTAAGGATTTACCATTTCTCAACTTTGGGGCTCAAAATCATAATTTCTACAATCCAAACACGGATAAAAATAATAACGAATGGAAATTATCATGGAGAAATATCAAAATAAAGGTCTGATATTTACTCCCTTGTTGAGACGAGAACAACGCCGTGAAAAGGACCTCAAACGGAGCTCTAGAACTCAAGATATGCCCAAAATACTAAATTTCTCGGTTTAAAACACTGTCGAGATGATTTTTCTTCATCGCCTTTGTGGGAGACCTTCGCGTTCACGAAGAGAAATTTTTCACGTTGACCGGTCAACCCAGAAATCAGCAATTTTGTGCGACACGGAAATGGACATAACTCTCTCATACGACATCGGAATTCAATAATTCTTGTTGCTATGGCTCCATAATTACGATACAAATCTAATGGTTAAATCCAATCACAAATAAAAGGTCATTTTTGCAATATAGTGCTCTTTATTCCAAAAGAAATGACGTTGAAACATCAAATCAGAGCACCATACAACCCAAACACCTCTGAAACACACCCGAGGCCCCCAGGACCCCGTCCAATTACACAAACCAATCCCAAAATATAACACGAACCTGCTCGAGGTCTCAAACGACATCAAAACTATGAATCGATGATCGAAAACTTTCTTTAAACTTCCAAACATTCAAACTTTGATGAACGCGTCTGATTCATTCTTAAACATTCCGAGATGACGCCAAACTTTACGCACACGTCACAAATCACGATACAAACCTATCCCAAGATTCAAAATCTCAAACGGACATCGATAACACAAAAGTCCACTTCAAATCAAACTTGGATTAATCTTGGATCTGATTCGAGCTATAATAACTGCTGCATTTTTTAGTTATTCCAAAATTTAGTCACTTTTTCTCACATGGTTTTGGAGCTCAGATTTTGGCGATTTTGGAGAGGATTTTCACCACATGGATTCGGGTAAGCATATATTTTATTCACACATATATATAATTAATCAATCATAATAAACAAATAAAGGTATATATATGAGACGTTTATTTTATTCGAATTTCATGTTTTGTCTTATATATTCGTTTTATAACTAATTACAAATCACATAGATTTATAAATTGTAACGACCCGGCCGATCGTTTTGAGAGTATTAGCTCTGATCCCCTATTTATTGCTTCCTCTACTTCATTTTATGGTTATGTAACTTGCCGGGGAGCTTGGTGTCGGGTTCGGGTGAGTTTCAGAGTGAAATGGGACACATAGTCCTAAAAGGAAAGTTTATGTCGTAGGAGTTGACCGTAGTTTGATTTGTATGAAGACAATCCCAAAATGGAGTTTTGATAGTTCCAATAGCTCCGTATGGTGATTCTTTTCTTAGGAGCATGTCCAAATGTTGATTTGGAGGTTCGTAGGTCGTTTAGACGTTAAGTGACGAAAGTTAAAAATTGGTGGAATATTAGGATGTTTTATCGGGAGTGAACCTTTTGATATCCGGGTCAGATTCTGATTTCGAAAGTTGGAATGGGTCCGTAATGTTAATTGTGACTTGTGTATAAAATTTGAAATCAATCAGATGTGATTTGATAGGTTTCGGCATCGGATGTAGAAGTTAGAAGATCAAAAGTTTATTAAGCTTGAATCGATGCGCAATTTATGGTTTTAGCATTATTTGATGTGATTTAAAGGCTCGAATAAGTTCATATGATGTTTTAGGACTTGTTGGTATAATTGGTTGAGGTTCCGGGGGCCTCGGGTGTGATTCGGACCTTATTCGGCGCATTTCAGAACTTCGAAGAAATTCTGAAGTTGCTGGTTTTTCCTAGTTCTGGTGTCCTTCTACGCGTTCGCGATAATTCTCCTGCATTCGCGTAGAGGAGTCTGAGTTTTGCTGGAAGATCGCCCTTCGCGTTCGCGAAGGAAGTTCCGCATTCGCGAAGGGATAGAACCTTAGTCTTATGCAATCGCGAACTGGGTTGCAAGTTCGCGATGAGGAAGACAGTTTGGGTGGACCTCACACGTGGTCTACGCGTTCGGGAGAAGGGCTTCGCGATCGCGAAGCTTGATAAACCTGGTTCATCGCGTTGGCAAGTGGACCATCGTGTCCGCGTAAGAGGAAAATTGGGCCTGAAGCATTTTGTGCTTCACGAACGCGAGGCATGTTCCGCGTTCGCAAAGAAGGATTTAACTGGGCAGCAGATTTAAAATTCCAAAATCGAGGGTTTATGCCATTTTTCACTGTTTGGACTTGAGAGCTCGGATTAAGGCGATAATTTGAGGGATTTTCAGAGGGATTGTTGGGTAAGTGTTCTTAACTCCTTTTTTATTAATTTTCACTAATCTATCTTCGATTTCTTCATTTAATTAAGGCAAAATACATAAGTAGCCACATGAACTATACACCAAATCCCTATTACACACTTTCTGAGGACCAATATCACCTTACACACGCAACCTTTTAAAATTGTGTCTAGTACACACTACTTTTGCTACGTGGCACGCGCATACTTATCAAATAAAAGTGAGCACGTAAAACTTGTAAATATTTTGTCTAAATCATATTTTAGTGCCATGTGTCAAATTAATAACATTTTCCTTATTTTTCCTTTCTATCAAATGAAACTACCTGTCCAACTTCTTCACCAAACTACCAAGACCCCTCCCCCCAACCCACCCTTTCCTCACCTGTCTTCCCCATATCGTCTTCCCCCTGTACCTTAAAAGAATTCATCAAAACCCATGATAAAATATTTGAACAAGGTGTTCTTTTATGAGAATGACATAAATTAAACCCTCTATTTCATCTCATGCCCTTCCAAACTTCTCTTACTTCTTTATCTACCATTAAAACTCACCAAAATATCAAATCTTTACATGAATAAAAAAGAATATTTTTTCGTACGAGAATGACTAAAATTACAAGAGAAGATTGGAGATTTTATTTACAATGGAGTTCTTTAATTAATGAAAACTAAAAATTAACTTTGATTTACTTTGTTTGGGCGTGGTATGAGATCTGAAAATGGAGAAAGGAGGAGTTACAATTTCAATTTTCATCTCCTCCATTATCGGATCTGCAAAAATTGTTGCGCTCATGATGATGATGATGGCCTTCTTAGCTTTGTTTGTTGCCCTTCATTTTGCTCTTCTCTTCTAAGCTCCATGGGTGAGGAGGAAGCTGACGGGAAAAGGGGGGAGGGGGTTGGGGAAGAAGACATATGTTTTTTTTTTTAATTTAATCAATTAAAGTTTATTTTAAATATATTAGTATTTATTTACAGATGAGTTATGAAACGTGTCGCATTTTGGTTGGCACGTGGATGCAATCTCCAAATAAAAAATTAGTCAAGCAAAAAGTAGTGTATACTAGACACAATTTTGAAAGGTTGCATGTGTAAGGTGATATTAGTCCTTAGAGAGTGTGTAACGGGGATTTGGTGTATAGTTCAAGTGGCAACTTATGTATTTTGCCTTTAATTAAGGATTTGGGTTGAAATATTTGGGGAAAAAGGTGCAAAGCTCTTATACCAAATTCTTGAGTTTTGAAAGGCCAAATGAGGTCGGATTTGGATAATTCTTATATGGTTGGACTCGATATCGAATGGATTTTCGGATTTTATAATTTTGATCGGGTTCAGAGACGTGGGCCCGGGTCAACCTTTTGGAGCAAATTTACAATTCCTTGCAAAAATCATAATTTTATTATTTAGATTAGTTTCCTATAGTTATATTTATAGTATATAATTATTTTTTGCTAGATTTGAGCCGTTCGGAGCCGGAAAATTAAGGGAAAGTCCTTCTTATTGATTGATTGAGCGAGATTTGAGGCAAGTGACTTGTCTATTATTGTGTGGGGGAAATTTTTCATAGGATTTGATACTATTATGGTAATTTGCAATATGTGAAGGCCGTGTACGCGAGGTAACGAATGCGTACTCGGGCTAAATATTGAAAAATCGGGTTCTGCTAAGTAGTTTCCTTTTATTTCCTTAATTGAGTTACTTTAGGATGTGTAGTTATCATGTTTAGCCTAATTTCATATGTTTACGTGCCTTATCTCTTATTTGCAATTTTTACAACATGCTTAGTTGAATTACCTGCTTCCTTGATTCCGTATTCATTGTTTAACTGTGGAATTCTTTGCCTGAAATATCATTGTTTCATTTGTTATGTTTTGGTTTTCGTGATTATTGTTTAGGTGATTTGTTTGGTTGTGTCACAAGGTTTCTGCCGTGCGGATTGTTATTGTGGCACTAGGTTTCTACCGTGCAGATTGTTTATTGTGGCATGAGATTTCTGCCGTGCGTTGTTATTATAAGGTGATATTGTGAGATATTTACTTTTCGGACTACTAGGCGGTACCTTGGGAGTGCCCCTGTTGATTTCCTCTATGTCACGACCCAAAATCCACTAGTCGTGATGGCACCTAACCCAACCCGCTAGGTAAGCTAACTAATAACTATCTAATTCCACTAATATTAATAAGACAATTAAACAAAAGGAATTATCTAAATATTATACATTTTCCAAGGACTGGTAGTACAAATCATGAGCTTCTAAGAATAGAATTTACAAAGCTGATATGAAGTAAATACATCTTCTGTTTGAAAAGTACATAAACAGAGTTTTTATAAATCTAAGGCTACCATGAATAAGAGGCGGCTATAACAGGAACAAAGGTACATCTTCAAATCCGGCAACCATCGAGCACAACAATAACAACAGCCAATATCTGCACGCAATGTGCAGAAGTGTAGTATCAGTACAACCGACCCCATGAACTGAGTAAGTAACAAACCTAACCTTAGGTTGAAAGCAGTGACGAGCTGGAACATAGGTCAGGTCCAACACCAATAACCAATAGCAGTTCATAACGACGTAAAGCATATAAATAAGAAAGTAACTCAGAGATAAAAATGCTCAGCTTTTTCACAGTTTTCCGAAAATTGTTCCACTTTTCAAGAATATCAATGAAAACTCAAATCCTTTACCGAAATCGTCATAAAATATGAGATAGTTTGAAAACTATAAATTTTTCCAAAAAATCCTTTCCACAATAAATTAGATGTTTAATTTTCTTTCCAGATAGCAAGTGTGAAATACCTCTCTATGCCCACATATCAATGTGTGTAAAAAGTCATGAATGACGTGATACCGTACATCATGAGGAAAAATGCATCTCTATGCCATTATGTCATGTGTGCAAGCCAATGCCATGTATCTCAGAGATGAATCATGTACTCACACTCTCAGAGTACTCAATCTCACTGTCTCACACTTTTCATTAATCATGCTCAACCACCCGGTACTATATATGACCCATATAACCCTGGAAAATCCATCCCGGAACATATACAACACTGACTATAAGTCATCCAGTACCGAGGAAAAAGGGCAATCCAACCCTATGGAGAAATCCATCTCCAGATATCAAGTACTTCGGACAAATCCATGTCCAGGGAAATCCATCCCTCTATAATATCATCCGCACTCACTGGGGGTGTGTACAGTCTCCGGAGGGGCTTCTACAACCCAAGCGCTATCATAAGCCAGATCCAAGCATAAATCAATATAACATGTTGCGGCGTACAGCCCGATCCCATAACTGTCACTTGTAATCAGGCTCTCAGCCTCACTCAGTTATAAACCTCTCCAATCTCACCCACGGGCTCACAATGTCATGAAACTAGCCGGACAACAATGATATGATATATCAATATATGACAACTGAGACTTAGATATGATATGAATGCATGAATATGACTCAGTGCGAAATATCAATGAAATCATTGAGATGACAGCAAGAAACGACCACTATGGGTCCTAACAATATCAGCATAAAGCCTAAACAGGTTATCTAGCATGATTGACAGCTCAGTGCACCCTGTGACTCACGCCCACATACTTAATATCACGCCCACATGCTAAATAACAGGTTATCTAGCATGTGACTCCATATGGTGAAAATCGCCTCCAAATATTGTCCAAATCTAAGCTCCCCAACTCAAAATATGACCAAATGAACAAACTTTCGATATTAGGTACTTTTGCCCAGTTGTTCTGCCTCATTTTGCATGCCAAACGATCCCAAAACTTGCTTTTGATGCCTCCAATGGATTCCTTGTGAAATTTCAGTCAATATAGGCTTTTGAATCACTCTATTTGACCTTATAATGAATCACTCAATAGTTAGAAATAGTGCAGATTTTTAAATACGAAGTCAGTGGTAATTTCGTAATTAATCTGTAAAAATCTGGCACCCTATTCTTAGTAAAATTACCATAAAATCCTCATACGATTTCCAAATGTGACGATTCTTTTTTATATGGATCTATAATTATGATACGGATCTAATACTTCAACCAAAATAGAAATCGGAGCTCGTTTGTTCAATGTGGTACCATTTATGCTTGAAAAAACGACGTCGAAACATAAGAAAAACGAGTACAACACAACCCAATTCTATCTAAAACTCACCCGAGCTCCTCGGGATCCCGTACGAACATACCAACAAGTCCCATAACATAGCACTAACTTACTCGAGGCCTCAAATCACGCATAACTACATCGAAACGATGAAACACACCTCAAATCAAACTTAATAAACTTTTGACTTCCAAAAACTCGCGCCGAAACACATCAAATCAACTCGGAATGAACTCAAATTTTGCACACAAATCCTAATACATCATACGGAGCTACTCGTTCCTCCATACTAGCGAGCGAAGTGCAAATGCTCAAAACGACCGTTCGGGTCGTTACACTCTACTTGCTGTATTGTTTGTTGTTGTTCCTTAACTTGTAATATTCTTGCTTCCTTACATGTTGTATTTGTCTTCTTGATTCCGTGTTGATACCTTGCATAAATTTCTATACTTACACTTTCCTATCACTTTATTATGTAACTATGTCTTCTGCCTTGTTTCTTATTAGTCCAAGTAGGGCCCTGACCTCGTCACTACTCTACCGAGGTTTAGGCTTGGCACTTATTGGGTACCGTTGTGGTGTACTCATATTACGCTTCTGCACATATTCTTGTGCAGATCCAGGTGCATCCTATCAGCCTCGATATTAGAGTGTTGTGGTTCTGATTGGAGACTTCAAGGTACACCTGCCCGGGTCCGCAGGCCTCGGAGTCCCCCTCTGCCCCATCTTTTCTTTGTTTATTTACGTTTTGATAGAGAGAGATATTTAGGATATTTGCAACATTATATCTAAAGCTTGTGACTTATGTCTACCAGATTTTGGGTGGTGTATATACTTTGAGTTGCAGTTTTTACTTTATACAGTGCTGACGCTTTGAGCTTTTAGATTATTATTTGAATTATTCCGCATGCTTGTTAAGCTTACCTAGTCTTAGAGACTAGGTGTCATCACGATATCCTACGGAGGGGAATTGGGGTCGTGACAAGTTGGTATCAGAGCTCTATGTTCATAGGTGTTATGAGTCACAAGCAGGTTTAGTAGAGTCTCGCGGATCGGTGTGGAGGCATCTATACTTATCTTCGGGAGGCTATGGAATTGTCAGGAAAAGCATCACTTATTTGATTCCTTATTGTGTGAAATTTTTGACTTCGTATTCTAAATTTTTGTCTTTCTATTCCAGTGAGGACACGTACAACTGGATCAGATGACCAGACACCCGTTCCCCTTGCTAGAGCCGCGAAAGGCCGGGGCTGGGGTAGAGGCTGAGGACGTCCAAATGGGGCAGCCAAAGCAGAAGTACCACCCTCCTACTTTCAGTGGCATGGCGTCAGAGGATGCCCAAGGTTTTCTTGAGGAGTGCCACCGTATCCTTTGTACTATGGGTGTTACGGAGTCTAGTAGGGTTGCTTTCACTACGTTCCAGCTTAGGGGAGCGGCTTATCAGTGGCGGCGAGCATATGTTCTTGAGGGAGTATGTTCCCAGGTAGCTTATCATTGGGTAGTCCGGCCGAGGTAGCTTCACTCACTTAGAATCAGTTCTCAGATATGTTCTTGAGGGAGTATGTTTCCCATAGTCTTAGAGATGCATAGCGTGTAGAGTTTGAGCAGTTATGCCAGGGTTCTATGACCGTGTCTGAGTATGCGGTCCTATTCAATAATTTGGCTAGGCATGCACCAACCTTGGTTGCTACTATTCGAGAGCGGGTCCGTCGATTTATCGAGGGGCTCAACTCCAATATCAGATTTAGCAAGGGCCGAGTGTTAGAGATGGACACTACATACTAGTAGGTAGTGGGGATTGCTAGGAGATTGGAGGGAATGATGACTTGGGAGAGAGAGGAGAGAGAGGACAATAGGTCTCGAGAGTCTGGCACTTATAGTGGTACTCGTGCCCCAACTGCAGCTCGTCAAGGTAGGGGCTATATGGGTCGCCCTGTTCATTCAACACTTCCAGCTGCCAGCGGTATTTCGGCCACTCGTAGGCCCCATGCTCCCTAATATGCACCGCCATTGTCTAGTGCACCTCCTGCACGGCGTTCCTTCAGCGGTCAGTCCAGCCGATCAAGCCCGAGCCAGCCACAACAGTCACGTCCTTCGAGAGCTTGTTTTGAGTGTGGTAAGACTAGTCATATGGTGAGGGATTGTCCCAGACTCATGAGGCGTGAACCTCCACAGAGCACTCAGGCACTACATGCTCCACCGGATCCTCGGGCTATAATTACAGCACTAGCTACTACTCCACCAGCACAACCAGCTCGAGGTGGAGGCCGAGCAGGTAGAGGTCGACCTAGAAGGGGAAGCCAAGCCAGATATTATGCCCTTCCTACTAGGACGGAGGCAGTCACATCTGACACTGTCATCACAGGTATTGTTTCGGTCTGTCATAGATATGCATCAATCTTATTTGATCCAGGCTTTACTTATTCCTATGTGTCATCTTATTTTGCTCTGTATTTGGGTGCATCCCATGATTCATCGAGTTCTCCTGTCTATGTGTCTATGCCCGTGGGAGATTTTATTGTTGTTGACCGTGTGTATCGGTCGTGTTTGGTCGTTCTTAGAGGTATTCAGACCAGAGTCGATTTATTCCTACTTAGTATGGTGGATTTTGATGTCATTTTGGGCATGGACTGGTTGTCTCCCTATCATGCTATCCTTGATTATCACGCCAAGACGGTGATATTGGCTATGCCAGGTTTACTACGGTTAGAGTGGAGGGGTACTTTAGATTATGTTCCTAGCAGGGTTATTTTATTTCCAAAAGCCCAGCGGAGGGTTGAGAAGGGATATGATGCGTATCTGTCATATGTGAGGGATGTTAATGTTGGTACTCCTACCATCGAGTCAGTTCTGGTAGTGAGGGATTATCCAGATGTATTCTCGGTGGATCTTCCGGGCATGCCGCCTGATAGAGATATCGACCTTGGTATTGATTTGTTACAGGTAACTCAGCCCATTTCTATTCTACCATATTGTATGGCCCCAGCAGATTTAAAAGATTTAAGTGAACAATTGCAAGATTTACTTGATAAAGGATTCATTCGGCCCAATGTGTCGCCGTGAGGTGCTCAAGTCTTATTTTTAAAGAAGAAAGATGGCTCAATGCGAATGTGTATTGATTATCGCTAGTTGAACAAGATTACAGTGAAGAACAGGTATCCATTGCCATGTATTGATGATCTATTTGATCAGCTTTAGGGTGCCAGAGTGTTCTCTAAGATCGACTTGCGTCCAGGCTATCATCAGTTGAAGATTCGGGAGCCAGATATTCTGAAGACTGCCTTCAAGACTCGGAAATATTCTGATGTCATTTGGGCTGACCAACGCCCCAGAAATATTCATGCACTTGATGAACAGTGTATTTCATCCCTATCTTGACTCGCTCGTTATTGTGTTGATTGATGACATTCTGGTGTACTCCTGGAGCCGGAAGGATCATGAGTAGCACTTGAGGACTGTGCTTCAAACCATGAGAGAAAAGAAGTTATATGCAAAGTTTTTGAAGTGTGAATTCTAGCTAAATTCAGTGTTATTTTTGGGTCCTGTAGTATCGAGTGAGGGGATCAAGGTAGATCTGAAGAAGATTGAAGCAGTACAGAGTTTGCCCAGACCGTTCTCAACTACAAAGATATGGAGGTTTTTGGCTTGGCGGGCTATTACCATCGATTTGTAAAGTGTTTCTCGTCTATTGAAGCACTTATGACCAGGCTGACCCAAAAGGGTGTTCCGTTCAGTTGGACCGAAGAGTGTGAGGAGAGCTTTCAAAAGCACAAGACTGCTTTGACTACAGTCCAGTATTAGTACTTCCTATTGGTGTGGGGTCCTATACAATGTATTGTGATGCGCCGCGCATTGGTCTCAGCGTGGTATTGATGCAGGATGGTAGAGTGATTGCCTACATGTCTAGATAGCTGAAGGTGCATGAGAAGAACAATCATGTCAACGAATTCGATTTAGCAGCTATTGTTCATGTAATGAAGATCTGGCGGCACTATTTTTATGGTGTTCCTTGTGAGATCTACACCGATCACTGGAGTCTACAGCATCTGTTCAAACAAAATGATCTTAACTTGTGGCGACAGAGGTGATTGGTGTTTCTTAAGGATTGTGATATCACCATTATTTATCATCCCGTGAAGGCCAACGTGGTGGTCGATGCCTTGAGTCACAAGGAGGAGAGTTTGGGAAGATTAGCATATCTACCGGTAGCAGAGAGGCCTTTAGCCTTGGATGTTCAGGCATTGGTCAACCAGTCTGTTAGATTGGATATTTCCGAGCTGAGTCAAGTTTTGGCTTGTGTGGTTTCTCAGTCTTCTCTTTATGATCGTATCAGAGAGCGTTAGTATGATGACCCCCATCAGCTTATCCTTAAGGACACGGTTCAGCACGGTGATGCCAAGGAGGTATTTCCAAGGAGGTATTGAGGATGCAGGGCAGGCTATGTGTGCCCAATTTAGATGGCTTGCGTGAGTTGATTCTACAGGAGGCTCATGGTTAGAGGTACTCCATTCATACAGGTGCAGCGAAGATGTATCAGGACTTGAGGCAGCACTATTGGTGGAGGCAGATGAAGAAAGACATAGTGGAATATGTAGCTTGGTACCTAAAATGTCAGCTGGTGAAGTATGAGCATCAGCGGTCTGGTGTATTGCTTCAGAAGTTAGAGATTCTGGAGTGGAAATAGGAGTGGATCACTATTGATTTTGTTGTTGGGCTCCCACGGACTTAGAGGAAGTTCGATATAGTATGCGTGGTTGTGGATAGATTGACCAAGTCAGCTTAGTTAATTCCAGTGGTGACCACTTAATCTTCAGAGCTGTTGGCTTAGGTTTATATTCGCGAGATTGTCATGCTTCATGGCGTGCCGATATCTATCATCTCTGACCGGGGTACGCAGTTTACATCGAGGTTCTGGAGAGCCGTACAACATGAGTTGGGCATACGGGTGGAGTTGAGTACATCATTTTACCCTCAGACGGACGGACAGTCCAAGCACACTATTTAGATATTGAAGGTTATGCTTCATGTGTGTGTGATGGATTTCAGGGGTTCTTGGGATCAGTTCTTGCTGCTTGCGAAGGATGCCTACAACAATAGTTATCAATCGAGCTTTCGGATGGCACCGTATGAGGCTTTGTATGGTAGGCGATGCCGGTCCCCGGTGGATTGGTTTGAGCCAGGTGAGGATAGACTATTGGGAATAAACTCGGTTCAGGATGCTTTGGAAAAGGTTAAATTGATTCAGGATCGACTTCATACTGCCCAGATAGAAGAGTTATGCAGATAGGAAGGCTCGCGATGTTACATTTATGGTTGGGGAGCGGGTCTTGCTCCGGATTTCACCCATGAAAGGTGTTATGAGGTTCAGGAGGAATGAAAAGTTAAGCCCTAGGTATATCGGGCCTTTTGAGATTCTTGAGAGGGTTGGAGAGGTGGCTTATAGACTTGCATTACCACTCAGTCTAGCAGTAGTTCATCCAGTATTCCATATTTCTATGCTCCAGAAGTATCACGACGATCCTTCTCATGTGTTGGATTTCAGCTCAGTCTAGTTGGACAAGGATCTATCTTATGTAGAGGAGTCGATGGCCATTTTGGAGATCTAGGTTTGAAAGTTGAGGTCGAAGAACATTGCTTCAGTGAAGATTCAGTGGAGGGGTAAGCCAGTCGAGGACGTGACTAGGGAGACCGAGCATGATATGCGTAGCCATTATCCTCATCTCTTCACCACTTCAGGTATGTCTCTATAAAGGTTGAGAGTATTAGACCTGATCCCCTATTTATTTCTCTCTCTAATTCATTTTGTAGTTATGTGACTTTCCGGGGCGCTTGGTCTCTAGTTCAGGTGAGTTTCTGAGTGAAATGAGACACGTAGTCCCTAAAATGGAAGTTTACATCGTAGAAGTTGACCATAGTTTGACTTGTGTGAAGATAACTCCGGAATAGAGTTTCAATGGTTCCAATAACTCCGTACGGTGATTTTGGTATTGGTAGCGTGTACGGATGTCAATTTGGAGGTGCGTAGGTCATTTTGGCGTTAATTGGCGAAAGTTGGAAATTGGTGGAATATTGGGAGTTTGATCGGGAGCGGACATTTTGATATCGGGGTTGGATTCCTATTCTAAAAGTTGGAGTAGGTCTGTAATGTCAATTATGACTTGTGTGCAAAATTTAAGGACAATCAGACGTGATTTGATAGGTTTCGTCTTCAGATGTGGAAGTTAGAAGTTCAAAAGTTCATTAGGCTTGAATCAATGCACAATTCATGGTTTTAGCATTTTTTGATGTGATTTAAAGGATCGACTAAGTTCGTACGATATTTTAGCACTTGTTGGTATAATTGGTTGAGATTCGGGGGCGTCGGGTGTGATTCAGACAATGTTCTGCGCATTTCGGAACTTGGAAGAAATTCTAAAGTTGCTGGTTTTTCCCAGTTCTGGTGTGCTTCTACGCGTTCGCGATGATTCTCCCGTGTTCGCGTAGAGGAGTATGAGTTTTTCTGTAAGATTTTCCTTCGCGTTCGCGAAGGAAGTTCCGCATTCACGAAGGGGCAGAACCTTGGTGTTATGCGATCGCGAACTGGGTTACGCATTCGCGGTGAGGAAGACAACTTGGGTGGACCTCACGTGTGGTCTATGATTTCGCGAGAAGGGATTCTCGATCGCAAAGCTTGAGAAACCTGGTTCATCACGTTCGTGTAAGAGGAAAATTGGGCGTGAAGCATTTTGTGCTTCACGAACACGAGGCAATTTCCGCGTTCGCGAAGAAGGATTTAACTGGGCAGCAGATTTAAAATTCCAAAATCGAGAGTTTATGTCATTTTTCACCATTTGGACTTGAGAGCTCGGATTAAGGTGATAATTTGAGGGATTTTCAAAGGGATTGTTGGGGTAAGTGTTCCTAACTCATTTTTGATTAATTTCCACTAATCTATCTTCGATTTCTTCATTTAATTAAGGATTTCGGTTGAAACATTTGGGGGAAAAGGTGTAAAGTTCTTAGATCAAATTCTTGAGTTTCGAAAGGCCAAATGAGGTCCTATTTGGATAATTATTGTATGGTTGGACTCAATATCGAATGGGTGTTCGGATTTTATAATTTTTGTCGGTTTCGGAGGCGTGGGCCCGGTTGGAGCGATTTTTCAATTCTTTGCAAAAATCATTTTTTCATTATTTAGATTAGTTTCATATAGTTATATTTATAGTATGCAATTGCTTCTGGCTAGATTTGAGCCGTTTGGAGCTGGAAAATCAAGGGAAAGGCCTTCGTATTGCTTGATTAAGCGAGGTTTGAGGTAAGTGACTTGTCTAACCTTGTGTGGAGGGAAATTCCCCATAGGATTTGATATTGTTATGGTAATTTGTAATATGTGAAGGCCATCTACGCGAGGTGACGAGTGCGTACTCGGGCTAAATGTTGAAAATTCAGTTTTTGCTAAGTAGTTTCATTTTATTTCCTTAATTGAGTTACTCTACCATGTGTAGTCATCATGTTTAGCCTAATTTCATATGTGTACGTGTCTTATCTCTTATTTGCAATTTGTCAACATGCTTAGTTGAATTACCTACTTCCTTGATTCATTATTCATTATTTAACTGTGAAATTGTTTGCCTGTAATATCATTGTTTCATTTGTTATATTTTGGTTTTTGTGATTATTGTTGAGGTGATTTGTTTGGTTGTGGCACAAGGTTTCTGCCATGTGGATTGTTATTGTGGACGAGTTTTCCATCGCGCGGATTGTTATTGTAGCACGAGGTTTCTGTCGTGCGGATTGTTATTGTGGCATGAGGTTTCTACTGTGCGGATTATTTATTGTGGCACGAGGTTTCTGCCGTGCAGATTGTTCATTGTGGCATGAGGTTTCTGCCATGCGGATTGTTATTGTGGCACTTGGTTTCTGTCGTGTGGTTGTTATTATAAAGAGAGATTGTGAGATATTTACTTTTGGAACTACGAAGCGGTACCTCGGGAGTGCCCTTGTTTATTTCCTCTACTTGCTGTATTGTTTGTTATTGTTGTTGTTCCTTAACTTGTTAGATTCTTGCTTCCTTATTATTGCATTTGTCTTCTTGATTCCGTGTCGCTACCTTTTGTAAATATCTATTAATAAACTTCCCTGTCACTTTATTTTGTCATTATATCTTCAACCTTGTTTCTTATTAGTCCAAGTAGGGCCCTGGCCTCGTCACTACTCTACCGAGGTTAGGCTTGGCACTTATTGGATATCGTTGTGGTGTACTCATATTATGCTTCTGCATATATTTTTGTGCAGATCCAGGTGCATCCTATCAACATCGATATTAGAGTGTTGTGTTGCTGATTGGAGGCTTCAAGGTACACCTGACCGGCTCCGCAGGCCTCAGAGTTATCTTCTGCCCTATTGTTTCTTTGTTTCTTTACATTTTGATAGAGAGAGATGTTTAGGATATTTGCAAAATTGTATCTAGAGCTTATGACTTATATCTACCGAGTTTTGGGAGATGTATATACTTTGATTTGTAGTTTTTACTTTATACGGTTGCTGACATTCTGATCTATTAGATTATTATTTCAATTATTTCGCATGCTTGTTAGGCTTACCTTGTCTTAGAGACTAGGTGTCGTCACGACATCCTACAAAGGGGAATTTGAGTCGTGACATAAATATCGGTCAAGATGTTTTACCTTTTGTATTCATCTATCCAAGTTAATTTTCTAAGTTATAATTAAGCATATGAGTCATTTCACACACACAAACACACGCACACACATATATTATTTTATAATTGATGATCATTCACATACATTACTACGCACGAAAACTTGATCAATTGATGAATTGGTAAACCAATATTAATCTATTTTAAATATGTTTAGTCGATTGTTATATTAATTTGTTTACTTAATGCTAATAGATTCTTTCGTTTATTCTTTTTTAGTGATACATATATACATGTTAAAGAAGTTTAGTATTGTTCTATATTTCATTATTGCATGACATAGATTAATCGATATAGGTCGAGACATTTTATTTTTAATATTTATCGATACATCTAAGTAAGTTATAAGTTGATGAATAGATTTAAAAATAGATATATTTGAGGATAATTAATTATATACACTAATTAGATTATTGCTTCTTCACAAGTCTATCCCCAAAAAAAACTGACCCTATAGCCCTAGCGCTTCGCGTTCATTATTTGTATTACAAAATAAAATTTTAATGGATTATATTTATATTATTTAGATAGTAAATGTGAGTTAAAAGACTGACCATTTTTGACCTATGAACCGACCGAAGTTGGTCGGTTATTTTCCAAAAATTACAGCTACTGACCAAAGTTGGTCGGTAAAATATTCTCATGAAATAACCGACCGACTTTGGTCGGTAACTTCAACTATAAATTTTATAAAATATTTTAAATAATAATATAATTAATAAAATTTAAAAATTTGGGTCCACCTAACCGACCGATGTTGGTCGGTATTCAAAAAGGTTCTTTGACAAAGCAAGTTTGACCATTGCGGTCAAATATTTGACCAATATTCCTACCGATTTTGGTCGGTATGTAATTTTGAAAAAATATAAAATATTTTTTGGTAGTTTCCGTGCGCCTTGGACGGTGTTTTGGTCAGTTCTTTTGACCAATCAACGTTGGTCGGTAGGCTTCGGTCGGATTTTACCGGATTTCTAGTAGTGGATATATCTGTTAGGATCAAAATAATCAGATGTTATGCGGAAGCTAGTAAAGCAAACCTTGAACGACGATAAATCAGACAACAAAAGACAAATATACCAAAAGAGACACAAACATATAACATGGTTCGGTCAATTTTACCTACATTTACGGGCGGAGTTGAACAATCCACTATATAAAATAAAGTATAATATATCGAGAGAACAACCTCACGAAGAGGCAAACACAAGCGGCAGACTCTCACCTTGTCCCGAAATTCTCCCCCTAACTCCGTATGGCTACATTGTGGATGCTACTGAATGAGAATAAAGGGTCCTTTATTTATAGAAGTCTAAACCTTTTCCTCCAAGAAAACAGATAAGTCAAATATGGAAGAATTATATATTCCTTTTCATAAAATAAAAAATAAATTATGGTAAATATATCGCCTTCCTTCAAGTAATAGGAAAATCAAATATGAGAAAATCAGGTCAACACCTAATAATTCTCCACCTTGGCTTGCATTTCCTGATAAAATAAACTTGACCCACCTTCTTTACATATCCTTCAATATAGGCCACATCTCCAAATTTTTACCGCAAAGTTTGTCTCAATGTGAGTGGCACTACGGTCAAATTTTCTCAAACAAAAATCATGATTACCGTCAAATAGGTTGCGGTTAGAACTAAACCCGCCTAGATGAACCTGTCTTGAACCTCGCTCTGATACCACTTGTTATGATCAAAATAATCAGGTTTCATGCAAAAGCTAGTAAAAAAAACTATGAACGACGATAGATCAGTCAACAAAAGAGAAATATATCAAAAGAGACACAAACATTTAACGCGGTTTGGTCAATTTGACATGCATCCACGGGCGGAGATAAGTAATCCACTATAAAAAAGAGAGTACAATATATCGAAAGAACAACCTCACGAAGATACAAACACAAGTGGTAGGCTAACACCTGTCCCGAAAATCTATTTCTAAACAAGACACTCAAACCCTATATGGCTAAATATGCTACTAAATGAGAAGAAAGGATCCTCAATTTATAGAGGTTCAAATATTTTTCTCCAAGAAAACGGACTAGTAAAATATGGAGGAATTATATATTTTTTACGTAAAAGAAATAATCAATTATGGTAAATATATTGTCTTTCCTTCGAGGAATAGAAAAACTAAATATGGGAAAATCAAGTCAACACCTAACAATTTGGGATTGTTGGTGTGCGAACAAAGTCTCACATTGGTAGCTAAAAAGATTGGGAGCTTATATATAATGTGTAAGGATCTCTTAATGGTATGAGGCCTTATGTAAAAAATCGTGCGGGCTTGGCCCAAAGCGGACAATATCCTACCATATTAAGAGTATCTTTGGACCGTTTTATCCCAATAACTTGTATCAAAGCTAATAGTTTGGCGAGACGAAGTGATGGTATAGGGCCCAACTTAGTGACTTTTTCCGTCTATGGGCCGGTTCACTACCTTTACCCATAACTTTAAAGACGCATACATAACCTCTCCTTGAGCTTTAGTGACCGTGAATATTCGGATCATGTGGGTGACACACAGTTAATCTCTAAATTAGCCCATAAATAGTGATGGATCATGTGGAACTTAGTTCAAGAGGGAGATTGTTGGGAATGTGTGAATAAAGTCCCACTTGAAAAGTAGAAAAGAAAAATAAGCTACTTATAAGGAGTTAGATACACTTAATGGCGTGAGGCCTTTTAGGAAAAATCGTGCGGGCTTGGACCAAAATAGATAATATCATACCATATTAAAAGTGTGATTGGGCCGTTTTAGCCAACAACTGGTATCAGAACCCAGGATTGGCGGGACAAATATGGAGATGACAAAGTGATGGTGCGGAGCAGCGCCCACACAAGAAGAAGCTAGTTGTGGGCTTCGGTTGCCATAATACTCTAACAATATGGGTGACACGCTGTGAATCTCAAAAAAAGACTCGTGAATCATGGTACTGAGCAACATGCAACTTAGTTCGAGGGGAGATTATTGGGTGTGCGAACAAAGTTACACATTGGTAGCTGAAAAGATTGGGAGCCTACATATAAGGTGTAGGGATCTCTTAATGGTTTAAAATATATATAATGCCAGTTCTTATTTCTTGACTTTATTGTCAAATAGTACACTATATTTTCTTAGTGTTGAATACGTACTGTTCCAATTTTAAAAATTAGTCATTTTTTCAAATTGAATTTATTTCAAAATATCTAACGTTTAAAAAATCAATGAGTCAATTATTATCTTTAAAACATATCCCCTGATTGTTTCAACTATTGTCGTGTTAGTTAAATAAAATCTGTAAGGAGAGACAAAAAGTAGTTTGGATAAATATTTCTGTATTTTTTTCTATTAAATGTCTCTCTAAGAACAGTGCAAATTTTTGAACAGTAAACTTGTAACGACCCGATCGGTCATTTAAACTTTAGCGTTTCATTCGGTGGTTTAAGGTCTCGAGTAGCTTCGTATGATGTATTGTGACTTGCGTGTATGGTCGATTTCGGATCTCGTGCGATTTGGGATTTGATTTGGAGGAATGATTCTTGCTTTAGAAGCTTAAGTTGTAAAAGTTGACCAAAGTTTAACTTGCGTATAAACGACGCCGGAATAGAGTTTTAATTATTCTAATAGTTTCGTATGGTGATTATTGGACTTAGGCGTATGTCTAAATTTAGATTTTTAGGTCCATAGGTTGATTTGATGCATTTTGGTGAAAGTTGGAAAGTTAAAGGTTTGGAAGGTTGATAGGCTTGACCGAGAGTTGACTTTATTGATATTGGGTTCAGATTGTTGTTCTAGGGGTTGGTATAGTTCTATTGTGTCATTTGGGACTTGAATGTAAAATTTGAGGTCATTTAGAATTGATTTGATATGGTTTGACATAAGTTGTAGAAGTTGAAAGTTCGTTAGTTCATTAGACTTGAATTGAGGTTCGATTCGTGATTTTGATGTTACTTGGTGTGATTTGAGGCCTTGAATAGGTCCGTGTTATATTTTGGGAATGATTGGTGTGACTGGATGGGGCCCGGGGGGTCTCGGGTGTATTTCAGATGAGTCTCAGATCATTTCCATATTTTTTGGTATGCCCGGTTCTAGTGTTTCGCATCTGCACAAGTGGGAGCGCTGGTGCGGATTCTCTTCTACAAGATTTGGGTAGCTTCTGCGAGATTTTGGCATGTTCAACTATTCTGCTGCTGCGGAAAAGGATCACAGATGTAGGATTTAGGCTCTAGGTGGTCGTTCGCTTCTGCGGACATATTCACGCTTTTGCGGGGTCATATATGCGATTGTCTTTGTGCAAGTGCGGTTCCTTGTTTGGTAAGTTGAGCCGAAGATGCGGTATTTTTTCTCGCAAATGCGAGAGCGTAGATGCGTTGTTTTGTCCGCAAATACATAAATCCTGGGCAGATTTCATATATATCGAGAGTTTGGTTATTTTATCACATCTTGAGTTAGAGAACTCGGTGATTTTGGAGAGGATTTTCACGATCTGAATTGGGTAAGTATTTTTGACTCTGATTTGGTTATATTTCATGATTCAATCCTTGTTTTTATCATTTAAATAATGATTTGAATTGGAGAAGTTGGGGATTTTGGTGAAAGTTTTTTTTAAAATATAAATTGAGGATTTGAAGGTCGATTTCATGTTGGAATCTAATGATTTTGGTATGGTTGGACTCGTATCAGAATGAGTGTTCGGATTTTGTGTGTTTTGTCGGATACTGAGGTATGGGCCCGGGGTTGACTTTTGTTTATTCTTCTTCAAGATCGAAACTTTATTATCCAGAATTATTTTTTATGATTTTTATTTGTAATATTAAATTATTTTGTCTTGATTCGAGCCGTCCGGAGGTTTTTTCACACGGGGAAGGGCTTCTTAGAGTATTAATTTAGACGTTTTAAGGTAAGTATCTTACCTAACTTTATGTAGGGGACTACCCCTTTGAATTTGGGTTGATTGTATTATTTGAATTATGTGAAAGACATGTGTGCGAGGTGACGAGTGTGTACATGAACTTATATGTGGTATTTGACCGGTTAGACTCCTAGTTCTCTTTCATGCACTAATTGAAGTTTTCATATCATGTTATATCTTCCATGTGAAGTTTACTCTTACATACTTTGTTGAAGTTGTTAGCACATGTTCTATATTTTATCTGCCAATTTACTCTTATATGCTTAGTTGAAGTTGTTACCTCTTTTATAGTCAGGTTACCTCTTTTATTGTTGAATTATTCTTATTGAAGTTGATATCACATGATATCTCTTCTTTGTCGGGTTATTCTCATACATTTAGACGTAGTTTCTATTTCAAGCCATCTCTTTCATTGTTAGCTTATGTTATACACTAGAATATGAAGTTGCCATTTTATGTAAATATCTTCATTATTGAGTTTATTCTTAAGCAATTAATTGAAGCTGAAATTATTGAGAACCATTAACTTGTTAAGTTGAAGTAGTTGTTTAAAGGAGTATCCTTCATTGTTTAGTTATTTTCCCATTTCATTTTGTTTCTATTGAGATTCTTGTACACATTGTGGCTGAGCCGTGGGCTATGTGTTGTGGTGATACTGGTATTGTTGCTTCAGAAAGATTGTGGCCTATGAGCACTTGTGGTACGAATTGATATGTCGTGTTATTGTGATGTTGGCACATGTGAATTTATTGTGTGGATTGTTTATTTCTATGCGGAGTATAAGGGTGGCATCACACTGTTATTGAGCACAGTTATACGGGTGGCTATTGTGATATATTGACTGTGCGGAGTGACACAAGTGGATATTGCATTATTGTCAGGGCAGAGTGATACGGGTGGCTATAGTATTATTGTCTGGGCGGAGTGATACGGGTGGCTATTATGCTACATTTCTGGGTGGAGCGATACGGGTGGCTATTATGATATTGTCAATACGAAGAGATAAGAGTCGCTATGTCAGGGAGGATATGTGACGGCATGGGACATAATGTTGATGATATTCATGTGATGGCATGATTTTCCTTGTGTGTGTCATGCACCTTACGTGACTTGTTGTGTTATTTCCAATGAGCTACTCGATGTCTTTGATACTACTTGGTTACTTGGACTGTAATAGTACACTCGCATATGCATACACTGTAGCATACCATTTTAGGAGTATAAAACTTGACATTCATTGATCATGCACATGTATTCTTGTATTATCTGCTTGCATTGTGATATTGAATCTGTGACCACGCCGGACGGATTGTGATAGTAAGCTTGTGACCATGCCAGGAAGATTGTGATATTGAGCCTGTGACCACATCGGGCAGATTGTGATAGTGAGCCTGTGATAATGCGGGCGCGGATTATGATATTGAGCATGTGACCACGCCGGGTGAATTGTGATAGTGAGGTTGTGACTATGACGGGCGGATTGAGATATTGACACGTGAGTTGTCCGTGCGGTTGTGATTATTAATCTGGGCACGAGGTGTCATGAGCATATGATTTGTGATTTGGGACTTGTGACTATAAAATGAGGTATCTTGGAATAAGTTTATTGTAAAACTTGTGTTAGAACGGCTTGATTCGGTTGTCATTTCTTTTCATTAATTGGTTTGACCAGTACTTTCCCTGTGTCCTGATTACCTTATTGTTTTACCACATGCTTATTCCTTGTTGTCGTTTACTGTTTTCTTGCTTCCATTATTAGCTCTATACTTATAATATATTGCACATGTTATTATGTCTAGTAGGTGTCTTGACTTGTACCTCATCACTACTCCACCGAGGTTAGTCTTGATACTTACTGGGTACCGACCGTAGTGTACTCATACTATACTTCTGCACATTTTGTGCATATCCAAGTATTGGAGATAACAGACTAAGGTAGAGTTAACTTCTTGATCGCAAGAATTCAAGGTAGAGCTGCTTGGTCGTCGCAGTCCCTTGGAGTCCTTTTCCTGTTAATTGTATTGTTAATTTGCTATCTAAACAATATTGTATTTTGTTTTGGAGATATTTTCATGTATTCAGTTAGAATTCGTGATTCTGTACTACCTAGTCTTGGGAGGATTGTTGTGATTATTGCCGCCTAGGCTTGTACCACCTTTATGTCGATATTTATACTAAACTCAGCTTTAATAATATCATGTTATTTGGTTTATCTGTTGTAAGTAACCGGCTACCTAATCCTTGAGATTAGGTGCCATCAGGACGCCTTAGGCGGAATTTTGGGTCGTGGCAAAACCTAATCTTAACTGGAAAAGTATTGGCTAGAAAATCTATATGATAAGTATAATTACGTAGTTCGGCTACTTTACTACTCTTTATTTTGTGTGTTCATTCTTAATTAATGCTTAGCTGCATGCTTTCATAGGCGGCAGAAGGTGATAATGTTCCTTTCCTCTTTTGGAAATAAATATATATTCCCAAAAGGCAAAAGCTTGTCTACCAAATTTGGAAACCGAACAATTATGGTATAATGTCATCAACAGGTCCCTATTTTGCTGTGACCTCTTTTTAACTTTACCTCTATGATAATCAAACTAGAATAAAATTTGAATTTGAAAGACAGAGACACCCTTTATTGTCATTGCTATTGATCTTGTGCAGTGCTTGATTTAAGGAAGTCTAATTAGCTTTAAGGAAGTCTAACTAAAGCTAATTAAAGCTTCATTACATATGAAAATTAGAAAGTTTCTAGATATATTTATTAACTACAAAGAATTACCAAAGCTTTATGTTCTAGTGATAGCTTATGTTTTTAGAATTGTATAGGTCTGTTTTTTTCTCTTGTACTTACTAGATAACTGACTGTGTTATTAATCTAGCTATGGTTTTGTAAGGTTTTCAAAGGTAATTAATACAAAAGTTAGTTACCTAAAAAAAAAAAGAATTACCAAAACCAAGCTAAGGTTACAGATTATCTATGGGATCCTATTAAAATTTCTAGATCAAAGCAAAAAATATCCCATCTAATATATTTATGGACAATCTAATACTTTTTGCTAAAGCAAAAAAAAAAATAACAAAAGTTTAATGTCATTATTGACACACTAAACTGCTTTGATAATATCTCGGATAACAAAATAAATTTTAACAAAGTCAAATTATTTTACATAAAATAAGATGTTACATAAAATATACAAATTATTTTCTTTATTATTTTCTATAAATAAAGTAGTATAGTCTAGCATGAGATTAAGTGAAATGACATAATACGAACAAGTCATTTGGATTAACATTATTTAAAGTTAATATGTACCCACTATTTTGGTGGTAGATTTGATTGGAGAAATATAAAAAAATCCCACATTCAAATGGAATGATTATAGATATTTATGACAAATAATATTGATAATTTTTATTAAATTATATAATTGATACATTAATTTCTTAACAAAAAATGAATCTTACTATCACGTTCCAATTTTTCCTACAGGCCGTGATGGCGCCCAACGTCGCCGCTAGGCAAGCCAACGGTGAACTAACTACGTGATTACTCTTTTAATAAGTTTTTAAGTAATTAAATTTTATTTATTAAGAGATTAAGAAGTAAAAAATTTAATAAATAAAAGAAAAGCAACTGAGTGCAATCATAGTGATATAAATACTTCAAAATCATAAATTCTACTAGTATGTGTGCCAAGACCTGGTGTCACAAGTGTATGAGCAACAAGTAGATTATACAAAACTGTAACTACTATCTGAAATAAAGATAGATAGAAAATAAGTGCAAAAGAGAGACTTTAGGTGTTGCAGGACGACTCAGGAAGCAGCTCACCACTAGGCCTCAAGGTAACGGGGATGTGCACCGGTAAGACTACCAGATGCACCTGCCTCAGATCCTTCATGGTTAATGCAGAAGTGTAGCGTGAGTATATAAAAAATATGTACCCAGTAAATATCTAGTCTAACCTCGAATAAGTAGTGACGAGGGGTCGATATCGACTCTTACTATGGACTAACAGTAAAAATACAGAAATGCTAAATAATCATGAGTTATGTAAATAACAATAATAACTCAATAACAAGTAGAAAAATAAATAATCCTTTCATAATGGTAAATCCCACTTCGATTTCCATCTTATGTAATTTTAACCTTTCAAGCCATGAAACAATATCAAATATAATAAGGCTCCGAGTATTATCATGCACGATTATGCCGAGGTCGTACGGACCGATCCAGAATAATGTGTACACTGCCGAGGGTCATGCGGCACGAATCATAGATGCATTTATCTACTGCTAAGGTGTTCGGTCCGCTCTACAAGAAGAGAGGGTAGTTTATAAACATTTGGTTTAAAAGTTATTACAAGGCTAATATACAAAGAAGCACAATTACAATTAACGGTCAAGTAACCCGCCAAAACCCAAGTAAGTAAAATTCGGTCTTTTACAATTTCTCTATCAAGTTCCAATATAATTTAGGCACTTTAATTAGCAAATAGGGTGCAAACATTACAAGTATTTCATGATTTGGGTCCTAAACAATCGGACATAAGCATAATTAGTAGCTGCGCACGGACTCTCATCACCTCGTGCATATGTAGCCTCCACAATTAGATGCAAATATTAATTTAAATCACATATGGAGTAAATTCCCTCTTACAAGGTTAGACAAGAGACTTACCTTGTCTCAAAGCTCGCTTTCCGACCTTAAATTCACTCTAAAGCCTCAACTCGGTACTGAAAAATCCGAAACTAGTCAAATATTGTATAAATTGATCAATACATGTTCCGAAGTTCAGAATATAACTATTAGAGTAATTACCCAACTTAAATTGGAAGATTCTTTAAATTTTACCCACGGGCCCACGTGCCCGGATTACGAATTTTTTTGAAGAAAGTTATTACCCATAACCTCACGAACTCAAATATATAATTTTCACTCAATCCTATAATCATTTTCATGATCAAATCCCATTTTTATCAAAACCTAGGCTTTTCATCTAAACCCAAAATTTTCACAATTTTACATGTTAAAATCTACCCATAATCGATGTATTTAACTTACATTGGATAGAAATTTCTTACCTCAAATAGCTAGTGAAAACCCCTCTCTAAGAGTTCAAAATATCACCCAAGGAATTCAATAAATGAACCAAAATTGTCTTAAGTCCCGACTTAAATGAAAGTTCTGCCCAACGGTATTTCCACTTCTGGGGTTCCTTGGCCGTATCTGCGGCTCCGAATCTGCGGAAGGTTCATTGTAGATGCGGTCCTCCCTTGGCTGGCTTAAATCCGCATTTGCGGAAGAATGACTCGCTTATGCGCGCCTGCTCTTGCGGCGTACGAGCCACACCTGCGTCCATTCCCGCTTTTGCGGTCCCCTGACCGCTTCTGCAGTCGCGCATCTGCGCCCTCCATGACCGCATCTGCGAACTTAGCCAATGCTGTCCAAATGCGCACATGCGGCCAACCAAATGCTTTTACGGTGCCGCAGCTGGGGCAAACCCTTTGCAAGTGCGAATGCACTAGAAGCCCAGCTGCACTAGCATCTTTCTCAAAGTCCAACCTGGTCCGCGCATCATCCGATTAACACCCGAGGTCCTCGAGGCCTCGCCCAAACACACCAAGTTTGTAAACATGAGATGGACTTGTTCGAACACTCGGAACGCGAAAAACAACACCAAACTAAGAATCAAACCCCAAACCAAATCGAATCAACTTATGAACTTCAAGTTCTTCCAACTTGCTCCGAACGTGCCGAATCATACCTAAATTACTTGGAATGGTTTTAAATTTTGTGTGCAAGTCTTAAATCACCATACAGAACTATTCCAAGGATCCAAATCCCAAACAGACCTCGATAACACAAAAAACTACTCCAAACCAAATTTAAAAAACTTTAAAACCTTAAATGCACCAACTTTCAACTTTAGGCACCGAGACGCTCCCGAGTCACCCAAAACCCGATCCGAACGCACGCCCAAGTCCAAAAATAATCATACGAACCTATCGGGACCATCAAATTTTGGTTTCGAGGTTGTTTACTAGAAATGTTGACCAAAGTCAAACTTAGCCCTTTAAAGCCAAATGCTAAGGAACTAAGTATCCCGATTTCCACCCAAACTCTTCCAAACCTGAACTAACTATCTCCGCAAGTCATAAAATAGTAAAAGCACATACGGAGAATCTTATTTAGGGGAACGGGGATCTAAAAAGCAAAACGACCAGTCGGGTCGTTACATTCTCCACCTCTTAAACAAACGTTCGTCCTCGAACGGGTCTAGAATTATACCTGGAGTGCTCAATAGGTGTGGATATCTTCTTCACATGTCCTCCTCAGCCTCCCAAGTCGCCTCCTCAACTAGTTGGCCCCTCCACTAAAAGTTTATCGTAGAAATCTTCTTGGACCTCAGTTGGCGAACCTGTCTGTCAACAATGGCAAGTGGATCCTCCTCATAACCCAGGCTCTCATATAGCTGAACCTTGCTGAAGTCTAACACGTGCAACATGTCGACATGATACCTCCGGAGCATAGACACGTGGAAAACCGGATGAACTCCAGATAGACTTGCAAAGCAAGCTCATAAGCAACCTTCCCAACTCGTCTCAATACCTCAAATGGACCTATAAACCTTGGGCTCCACTTTCCCTTCTTTCCGAACCTCATGATTCCCTTTATCGGCGAGACCTTCAAGAGAACACTCTCGCCTACCATAAATGATAAATCACGCGCCTTCTGATCCGCGTAACTCTTCTGTCTTGACAGTGTGGTGCGAAGTCGCTCCTGAATAAACTTTACCTTTTCCAAGGCATCCTTTACTAAATCAGTACAATATAATTTAGCCTTGCCGGTCTCAAACCATCCGATGGGTGAATGACACCGTCGACCATATAAAGCTTAAATGGAGCCATCTTGATGTTGGACTGATAACTTTTGTCGTAAGCGAAATTGGCCAAAGGCAAGAATCGATCCCACTGCCCTACGAATTCAATCACACATGCTTTAGGTATATCTTCCAAGATCTGAACTGTCCGCTCCGACTGCCCGTCGGTCTGCGTATGAAAGGTCATGCTGAGCTCTACCTGGGTCCCCAACTCACACTGTACCGCCCTCCAGAAATGTGAAGTAAACTGAGGGCTTCTATCTGATATGATGGAAACAATCACACCATGCAACTGAACAATGTACTGAATGTAAATCTGGTCCAAACTCTTTGAAAAATACGTGGTCACCACCGAAATGAAGTGTGCCGACTTGGTGAACCTGTCGACAATGACCAAACTGCATCAAACTTCTGCAAGGTTCGCGGCAACCCAACTACGAAGTCCATGGTAATGCGCTTCCATTTCCACTCAGGTATAGTCATCTGCTGGAGTAGGCCACCTGGCCTCTGATGCTCATACTTAACCTGCTGGAAGTTTTGGCACCTCTCTACATACTCAACAATGTCCTTCTTCATCCGCCGCCACCAATAATGCTGCCTAAGGTCGCGATACATCTTCGTAGCACCTGGGTGCATAGAATACCGAGAACTGTGTTCCTCCTCTAGAATCTTTTCCCTCAATCCATCTACGTTAGGGACCCATAGGCGACCTTGGAGTCGCAGAACACCATCCTCCCCGATAGTAACCGCTTTGGCACCACCCTGTAGTACCGTCTCTCTAAGAACCAATAAGTGTGGATCATCCAACTGACGAGCCTTGATCTGCTCGAATAGTGAAGACTGGGCGATGATGCATGCAAGAACTCAACTGGGCTCTGAAATATCCAACCTCACAAGTCTGTTAGCCAAGGACTGAATGTCCAAAGCTAGTGGCCTCTCCTCTCCTGAAATGAATGTCAAACAACCCATACTCTCCGCCTTTCTTCTCAAGGCATCCGTAACTACATTCGCCTTGCCCGGATGATAAAGGATGGTAATATCATAAACTTTTAGTAACTTAATCCACCTGCGCTGCCTCAAATTGAGATCCTTCTGCTTGAACAAATGCTACTAGCTACGATGATCAGTATAAACCTCACAAGACATCCATAAAGATAATGCCTCCAGATCTTGAGAGCACAAATAATCGTGGCCAACTCCAAATCGTGTACAGTGTAATTATTCTATTGGGGCTTCAGCTGATGCGAAGCATATATAATAACTCGCCCCTCCTGCATTAATACACAACCCAAACCAACGTGTGAAGTGTCATAATACATAATATACATCCCTATATCGGAAGGCAACACTAACACTGGTGCTGAAGTCAATACAGTCTTGAACTTCTGAAAGCTCACCTCGCAATCATCAGACCATTGGAACGGAGCACCCTTCTGGGTCAATCTAGTAAAAGGTGTCGTAATAGATGATAAGCCCTCCACAAAGCGACGATAATAACCTGCTAACTCCAAGAAGCTCCTCATCTCAGCCGTCGTGGTAGGACGAAGCCAAATCTGAATTGCCTCGATCTTCTTGGGATCTACCTTAATACCCTCGTCAGATACAACATTCCCCAATAATGCCACATAATCCAACCAGAACTCGCACTTGAAGAACTTAGCATATAGCTTCTATTCCCGCAAGGTCTGAAGCACGACTCTCAAATGTTGCCCGTGCTCCTCCATGCTACGCGATTAGGTTAGATTGTCGTCAATGAAGATAATGACAAACAAATCAATATATGGCCTGAACACTCGGTTCATAAAATCCATAAATGTCGTCGGGGCGTTAATCAAACCGAAGGATAAAATTAGAAACTCATAATCGCCATATCTAGTCTGGAAAGTCGTCTTCGGAACTTCCCAATCGTGAATGTTCAACGGATGGTACCCCGATCTCAAGTCGACCTTGGAGAACACCATAGCACCTTGCAACTGGTCAAACAAATTATCAATATGAGGCAATGGTTACTTGTTCTTAATGGTAACTTTTTTCAACTGGCGATAATCAATTCCGCATAGTCCCATCTTTCTTCTTCACAAATAACACCGGTGCACCCCAAGGTGACACACTTGGTCTGACGAACCCCTTTGCTAGCAACTCCTCAAGTTGTTTCTTCAATTCCATCAACTCTTTCGGAGCCATGTGTTACGGTGGAATAGAGATAGGCTGGGTACTTGTAGCTAAAACAATACAGAAATCAATATCACGGTCTTGTGGCATGCCTGGAAGATTAGAAGGAAACACATCAAAGAACTCTCGGACTACGGGCACTAAATCAATCACCGGAGTCTATATAGTAGTATCTTTAACATAAGCTAGATAAGACAAACAACCCTTCTTTACCATGTGTCGAGCCTTCAGAAAAGAAATAACCCGACTAGATACACTAACAGACGAGTCCTTCTACTCTAATTTAGGCAACTCTGGCATTGCCAAGGTAACAGTCTTGGCATGGAAATCAAGGATGGCATGATATGGAGATAACCAGTCCTTGCCTAGGATGATCTCAAAGTCGGTCATATCTAGCAACAAAAGATCTGCTCTAGTCTCATAACCACAAAAGGTAATAATGCAGGACTGATAGATCCGATCCACTACAAAAGAATCGCCGACCCATGTGGACACATAAACATGAGTACTCAAGTACTCACAAGGAACACCCAAGAAATGAGCAAAAAGAGATAAAACATATGAATATATTGACCCTGGATCAAATAATAGTGAAGCATCCCTACCGCAGATAGAAATAATACATGTGATCACGGCATCTGAGGCTACTGCATCTGGTCTGGCTAGAAAAGCATAGAATCTAGCTGGAGTGCCACATGAATGGCTTCCACCTGTTTGACCTCCACCTCTAGGACGGCCCTTATCCACCTGCCCTCTGCCTCTGGGCAGTCGGACGGCTGGTGTGGCAGCTGGTGCTGTAATCATAGGCTGCTGATCTTGTTGCACTGCCTTGCCCCGAAGCTTGGGGCAGAACCTACGCACATGACTCAGATCCCTGCACTTGAAACAATCTCTCGGTATGGTGGACTGCTAGCCTAAAGTCTGACCCTGATGGCCTGAATACCCACTGGAGGGACCCTATATAGCTGATGGGCGGTAGGAACTCTCTAGCATGGCGCTGAAATAAGGTCGCACTGGATTACCCCGAGGAGGCGGCGGTGCTGGATATGTGGGCCTGTTAGACTTACCGCTCACAAACTGACCTCCGCCCAGCCGGGGCACCTCTAAACTCTCTAGAATATCGAAATCGCTTATCCCTCGTCGCCTGCTCTCGACTACGCTGACGTACCCATCTCAACCTTTCGGGCCATAGTGGCCTGAATACCAGAGTGCAAACCTACAACAAACCTCCAAACTCTCTCTTTGTCGGTAGGAAGTATCATGAGTGCATGGCGAGACAAGTCAGAGAATCTCGCCTCATAGTCGGTCATCGACATCTGACCCTGTTGGAGCTACTCGAACTGAAAACGCAACTCTTCCCTCTGAGAGGGAGGGATATATCTATCCAAAAGAATATGGGTAACCAGTCCTAAGTCATGGGAGGAGAATCTGCTGGTCTGCCAAGAATATAGGACTCCCACCATCTACGGGCCCTGTCCTCCAGCTGAAAGTGATAAAGTCCACCCCGTGGGACTCCAATATCCTCATGTTGTGTAGTTTGTCCCTGCACCGATCAATAAAATCCTTAGGGTCCTCATGTTGTTCACACCCAAAAATAGGAGGATGTAGCCTAGTCCATCTGTCCAATAGCTTCTGCGGATCGTCGGCCGCAGCTGGTCTAAGCTCAGGTATAGGTGATGCAATTGGCTGAGCTTTGCCCATGGGTAGTGTGCCTGGGGTCTAATATACGGCAGCTGCATGCCTAGGAGCCTGAGCGGTAGGGGTCTGTGTCCCCCTTCCCACCTGAGATGTGATGGGGTGTGCCGGAAATAAACCAGACTGAGTCATAGAATCCATGAACCACATCATACGGCCTATGACCTCCTGAAATCCCAGTGCGGATGTGAAATCCACCGGGGCTGGCTCTACTACAGGCACCTCGCCCTGCTCCTCAATAATAGGATCCTCTACTGGGTCCACTGGTGGCATAACTGGAGCAACTCTAGGATGTCCTCATCCTCTACCACGAGTTGGACCCCTCCCTCGGCCTCTGCCTCGGCCTCTAGCAACTGGGGAAGCAACTCCTCAATGATCGGGTACCTATGTCGCGCGCGTTTTCACCATCTGTAAGAGAATAAGAGAAAGATACTTAGCACAACATCAACAACACGATAGGAGATGAAGAAAGAGTAGCTTCCGAACACCTTATAGCCTCGCGAAGATAAGTACGGATTTCTCCACACCGATCCGCAAGACTCTATTAGGCATGCTCATAACTTGTGAGACCTACATGAACCTAGTGCTCCGATACCATGTTGTCACAACCCAATTTCTCCTAAATGTTGTGATAGTGCCCATCATCGCTAGGCAAGCCAACAATGAACTAACTACGTAATTACTCTTTTAATAGGTTTCCAAGTAATTAAATTCTATTTATTAAGAGATTAAGAAGTAGAAAATTTAATAAATAAAAAGAAAGCAACTGAGTGAAATCATAGTGATATAAATACTCCAAAACCATAAAGCCTACTAGTATGTGTGCCAAGACTTGGTGTCACAAGTGTATGAGCAACTAGTAGATTATACAAAACTCTAACTATTGTCTAAAATATAGATAGACAGAAAATAAGTGCAAAAGAGAGACTCTAGGTGTTGTAGGATGGCTCAGGAAGTAGCTCACCACTAAGCCTCAGGGTAAAGGGGGTGCGCATCGGTAAGACTGCCAGATTCACCTACCTCAGATCCTGCATGGTTAGTGCAGAAGTGTAGCGTGAGTACATAAATAACATATACCCAGTAAGTATCTAGTATAACCTCGAAGAAGTAGTGACGAGGGTCGACATCGACACTTACTATGGGCTAACAGTAAAAATACAAAAATGTTAAATAATCATGAGTTATGTAAATAATAATAATAACTCAATAACAAGCAGAAAAATAAATAATCCTTTCACAATGGTAAATCCCAAGTCGATTTCTGTCTTATATAATTTAAACCTCTCAAGCATAAAATAATATCAAATATAATTAAACTCCAAGTATTATCACGTACGATTATACCGAGGTCGTATGGTCCCATCCAGAATAATGTGTGCACTGCCAAGAGTCTTGCGGCATGAACCATAGATACATCTATCTACTGCCGAGGTGTTTGGCCCTTTCCACAAGAAGAGAGGGTAATTTATAAACATTTAGTTTAAACATTATTACAAGGCTAATACACAAAGAAGCACAATTCCCATTAACGGTCAAGTAAATCGCCAAAACTCAAGTAAGTGAAATTCGGTCTTTTACAATACCTCTATCAAGTTCCAATATAAGTTAGGCACTTTAATAATAAGTAGGGTGCAAACATTATAAGTATTTTATGATTTGGGTCCCAAACTTTCCTGACATAAGTATAATTTGTAGCTACGCACGGACTCTCATTATCTCGTGCGTACGTAGCCCCCACAATTAGAAGCAAATATTAATTTAAATCACCTATAAGGTAAATTTTCTCTTACTAGGTTAGACAAGAGATTACCTTGTCTCAAAGTTGCTTTCCGGCCTCAAATTCACTCTAAAGCCTCAACTCTATGCCGAAAAATCTGAAACTAGTCAAATGTTGTATAAATTGATCAATACATGTTCCAAAGTTCATAATATAACTATTAGAGTAATTACCCAACCCAAATTAGAAGATTCTTAAAAATTTACCCCTGGACCCACGTGCCCGGATTCCGAAAATGTTTGAAGAAAGTTGTTACTCATAACCTCACAAACTCAAATATATAATTTTCACTCAATCCCATAACCATATTCGTGGTTAAATCCCATTTTTATCAAAACCTAAGTTTTTCATCTAAACCTAATATCTGTCTCAGGTTTTTATCTACAATCAAATCCCATTTAGATTACATTGGATTGAAATTTCTTACCTCAAATATCTAGTGAAAACCCTTGTCTAAGAGTTCCGAAAATCGCCCAAGGAATGCAATAAATGAACCCAAAATGTCTTAAGTCCCGACTTAAATGAAGGTTCTGCCCAGCGGTTTTTTCGCTTATGCGGTTCCTTGGCCACATCTGCAGAAGGTTCATCGCGGATGTAGTTCTCCCTTGGCTAGCCTAAATCCGCATCTACGGAAGAATGGCTCGCTTCTGCATGCCCGCTCCTGTGGCGTACGAGTTGCACCTGCGCCCATTCCTGCTTCTGCGGCCCCTTGACCGCTTCTGCGGTTGCGCATATGCGCCCTTCATGTATGCATCTGCGGACTCAGCCCACGCTGCCCAAAATACGCACCTGCGGCCAACCAAATGCTTTTGCGCTGCTGCACCAGTGGCCAACCCTTCGCAGGTGCGAATGCACCAGAAGCCCAGGTGCACCAGCAGCTTTCTCCAAGTCCAACTTGATCCGTGCATTGTCTGATTAACACCCAAGCTCCCCGGGACCTCGCCTAAACACACCAACAAGTTCGTAAACATGAGACGGACTTGCTAGAGCCCTCAGAATGAGGAAAACAAAACCAAAACTAAGAATCACACCCCAAACCAAATCGAATCAACTTATGAACTTCAAGTTCTTCCAACTTGCTCCGAACGATGATCTTAAATTCACTAGCACGAACTTTGATTTGAACTTGTACATCTCGAATCTTTATTTGTTCTTGAGCTTTAACTTGATTTCTTGAACTTGAACTTGATTGTTTGAAGCTTGAAACTTGTAGAGAAATTTGCAGCGTTTGATCCACGAGCTCTCTCTTGCTTCTTGTTATAACTTCTAGAGTCTTTTCTGGGTTATGAAGACCCCTATTTATAGTTGTGGGAGGGAAGAGTTATGATAAGAAAAAAGTCTTTCCAACCAATCAAATTGAAGTGTGACAACGCCGCATTTGATTGGCCAGAACATGTCACTTGCACACGTGGTGCGGTTTTATTGGTCTTTTAATGTGACTTGGCATGCCTCGTCATTTTGACACATGGTATGATCCCATTGGGTCTTCTGTGTGACTTGGCATGCCACGTCATTTGACATGTGGAACCAAACTGGGCCTCTAAGAAGGTAACATCTTGGGTTTAATGAAGTGGGCTCATCATTTTATCCCAATTAAATGGGCTAACCCAAAGGATTAAGACTTATTTATTTAATCTATATATATAAATATATATTAATTTTATTATATTATCCCATAATATTTATTTGAACTAGTATATTTGAAATATAATCCGAGTTATTTATTAAATTTGATTCCAATAAGTTTTACATGCCTACAAATGCTCCTACTTCAAGATTTATCGAAGTATAAGTTTGGCGTACTAGCTTGAAGTAGTAGTGACATACTTTATGGAATTTGAGTGTAGTTTAGTCCTAAAATAATTTCAACTTAGTCGAACATGTAATCAAGTAAGCATTTTCTGAAGCAAGCTCAAAAATCTAAGTCACCCCCATATTATCACATAAAAGAAGTTCAAAACACTATGTTTTAATAGTGCACGTTACGCGGTGTTATCTTTCATGGATTTTCTTTAGTTCCTCACTATTGATCGATGCTTTTTCCAATAGTAATAGGTGGACTTGATTGTAGTAGTTGCCGCTTTTTCCAATCAGTATTGGAGACAAATTGTAGTAGTTGCCCCTTTTAACACTGATCCCACATCGGTATGCTCTTCCCCTTTAAACATCAATTTTCAGTATTGGCAAGCTTGTTCAAGTGTTCCTTGACAGGTAAAAGTTTTTTTTCCCTTCTTTTTTTTTTTTTTGCATTTTTATCTCCTTTTTTTTTGTTGGTCAAGAAAGTAAGAGTAAATTCCTCCATTACCGAAAAAGGCAATTTTAGGATGTGAAGGGATGGATACTCAACCCTGTCCTAATATCGGAGAGATTACTCTTAAAGGTAGCCCGAATATCGAAGAGATTACTCTCAAGGTGCTCCGACTATCGGAGAGATTACTCTCGAGGTGACCCGACTATCGGAGAGATTACTCTGAACGTGGCCTGACTATCGGAGAGATTACTCTCAAAACGATCCGACTATCGGAGAGATTATCCTCAAGGTGGCCCGAATATCGGAGAGATTACTCTCAAGGTGGCCCGACTATCGGAGATATTAATCTCATGGTGTGAAGGGATGGATACTCATCACGGCCCGAATATCGGAGAGATTACTCTCAAGGTGGCCTGAATATCGGAGAAATTACTCTCAAGGTGACCCGAATATCAGAGAGATTACTCTCAAGATGTGAAGGGATGGATACTCATCACGGCCTGAATATCGGAGAGATTACTCTCATGGTAGCCCGGATATCGGAGAGATTACTCTCAGGGTGTGAAGATATGGATATTCATCTCCTCCCAAAACCAAGTGGCCATTTCAGGACGCAAAGGTTCGTATGGCATATCGAAGTACAAGTCCATGGCAACAAATAGATGGACAAATCCTCAACATCATATGAAGGACAAATCCATGGCAAAATATTGAAGGGTAAATCCATAAAGAGGCCAACTTAAGGTGCAAAGGGACTTAAACGTCCACCTTAAGATTAAAAAATTATAGTTCATTTTAAGGACAAACCCATAAAGAGACCAACTTAAGGTGCAAAGGGACATAAACGTCCACCTTAAGATCGAAAAGTTATAGTTCCTTTTAAGGACAAACACGTGAAAAAGCTAACTTAAGGTGCAAAGGGACTAACATGTCCACCTTAAGATTGGAAAATTAGAATGTTTCAACTCAAAGACTTGGTGGACTTGACGACATCAACTTAAACACTTGGCGAACTTTGAAGATTTGGCAGACTTTGCAGACTTCAACTTGAAGACCGACAAACTTGAAGATTTGATGGACTTGAAGATTCGGCGGACTTTGACTCTTCAACCTAAAGAATGGTGAACTTTTAAACTTCAACTTGAAAAATCAGCAGACTTGAAGACTTCAACATGAAGACTTGGAGGGCTTAAACAATTAAACTTGAAGACCGAAGAATCCGACGACTTCAACTTGAAGTGTTGAAGGGATTAAATATTTCAACTTGAAGACCGGAGAATTGGAGTAATTCAACTTGAAGACTACATACTCGAAGATTTCAACTTGAAGATTTTGAGGGCTTAAATATTTCAACTTGAAGTTTGGTGAATTCTAGTACTTAAACTTGAAGACTGCATACTTGGAGACTTAAACTTGAAGATTTGGAGGGCTTAAATATTTCAAATTGAAGAGCGGCGAACTTGAATATTGCCGGACTTAAAGATTTGGAGAACATGAAGACATAGTGAATCCCTGAACTTCAGTGCAAATACTTGGTAGCCTCCTGGAAGACTATAATCGTCCCATTAAATAAACTGGTTTATCATGGAGGCTTGTCCCCCTCTAACTCATGAAGATCCAAAGTTCAAAAGAAGAATGATATTTCAGCCTGATTTTCAAGTACTAGCTGAATGAATTACTTCCATCATACTTCATTTGGACAACGATTGGGGTAATATGTATCTTTTGAACTTATGCGACTGAACTCAGAATGAAAATCTAAGCTACCTACGTACCTCAGTGAAGAGGATCAAGTCATCTCGTAGTTCAGAATGGGTAATTATTTTTTTATTATTTATGTCCTAACTTTTGCCTAGGCTGCCTCTTTCAAAAATTTCAACCTAGCGGACTTTTATTTTTATTTTTTTATGTCTAACTTTTGCCTAGACCGCCTCTTTTGAGGTTTTCAACCTAGAGGACTATTTTATTTTTGGTGGGATGTACACAGTTTAGACTCATGCGGGCCAGGAGTGTAGGAACATGCAGTTTAGGCTCATGCAACAAAGAGCGTTTCAACTTCAAGGATAATACTTCTTCAAAAACTTGCCATTGTTAGGGCCGATTCTCATGTCATCTGCATCAACCAACTTGTAAGCCCCACTTGAATAAACTTCTTGCACGACATATGGCCCATCCCATTTTGAAGTGAATTTTCCTACAAGTTTATGGGAAGTAATAATGGGTCTTCATATGGAAAGGACTTGATCTCCTACTTGAAAGGATCTCGGGCTAACTCTTTTATTGAAGATGCGAGACAACCGAGCTTGATAACATTTAAGACTTTGTTGAGCTTCCAACCTCTTCTAATCAAGATCCTCCAACTCTACTAATCAACGTCGAGCATTTTCTTCATCAGTGATCACTTCTTGAATAGTTAATCGTAATGAAGGTATTTAACGCTCGAGTGGCAAGACAGCTTCGACTCCATAAACGAGTTCATAAGGGGTCGCTTGTGTTGGTGTGCGGTAAGTTGTCCTATATGCCCACAGAGCTTCTTCCATATAGTCATGCCAATCCCGTTTGGAATTGGAGACGAATTTCTTTAACAAGTTGCATAGAGTCTTGTTGAATACCTAACCTAGACCATTGGCGGCAGCATTATACATAGAGGAGTTACGTTTCTTGAAGCCAAAGAGTTCACAAATCTTGTTCATCAACCTATTATCGAATGGCTTGCCATTATTCGTTATTATGTAACGAGGAATGCCAAAGCGATAGATAATATTTACTCGGATGAAACTTGCAATATTTTCCTTATTTACTTCCTTAAGAGCAACAACTTCAGCCCATTTTGAGAAGTACTCAGTTGCATCCAAGATGTATAGGTGCCCACCAGAGGACTTTGGCAGCGGTCCAACAACATCTAATCCCCAAGCGTCAAACGGCCAGGATGCAACATTCGGGTGCAACACTTCTGGAGGTTGATGAATAAAATTTGCATGGAATTGACAAGCCTTGCATCTTCGAGCATAGTCCAAGCACGTGCTTACCATCGTTGGCCAATAATATCCCATCCTTTTTATATGGAAGTGGAACTTTGACTGGTGTGACCCACATACCCCAGAATGTGCCTCTTGCAAAGCTTGGAGTTCTTCTTCTTCCCCTAAGAATCGCAAGAGTACTCCCTTGAATGACCTTCTGTATAGAGTATCTTTGTAGTAAAGGAAGCGAGGCGTGCGACAACGAATTTCAGTCCTTCTCCTCGGATTTCAGTCCTTCTCCTCGGATTGAAGTATTCCACAGCTTAAGTAGTCGATAATGGGTTGTCACCATTCTTCTTTCTCAGCTTCAGAAACTGCAACAAGATGGTTGAGTTCATTTTCTTCACCTTCAGTTATATTTGGCGACGGTACTACCCATTTTTGGCAGACAGTAACTTGCGCTTGTTCATGTAGGGTTAATGATGAATCTAAGGCAACTAAATCATCAACCTTCTTGTTTTCTTTCCTTAGCACATGTTGAATAGTCACGTCACCGACCCACCCTATTAATTATTTATCATAATCATGATATGGGCGTAGTTCAGGTTTCTTGACCTCGTAACTACCTAAAAGTTGGTTGATCACCAGTTGAGAGTTACCAAAGACTTGCAATTGCAACTGCCTTATTTCGACAGCCATTTCAAGCCCAAATGTTAGTGCTTGATACTCAGCAACATTGTTAGAGCAGGGTTGCATCAACGTAAAGGAGTAGGGCAGAACTTCACCTTGAGAAGTGACAAATACTACACCAGCACCTACTCCTCCGCGATGTGCAGAACCATCAAAGTACATCTTCCATAGATGTTGAACTTCAATGACCATTGCGTTCTCATAAGGTAGTACGTCAGTTAGCTCCCAATCATCAGGTATAGGGTGATCTGCCAAGAAGCCCGCTAACGCTTTTCCTTTTATAGCCTTTTGAGGGATGTACACAATTTCAAATTGTTGAAACTGGAGGTACCACCTTACTAGTCGATCACTAAGGACAGGTTTTGATATCACTAACTTGATGGGATTTGCTCTAGAAACCAAACGAATGACATGAGCTTGAAAGTAGTGCTTCAACTTTTGGATTGAAAAGACTAGTGCCAAACATTACTTTTCGATTGGTGAATAATTCATTTTATTTGGTGTCATCATCCTACTCAAGTAGTAAAGGATGCTTTCTTTCCCTTCACTATTTTCTTGGGCCAACAGCGCTCCAACAGACCTTTCTTGTGCTGAAATATATAGTACCAGTGGTTTTCCAAGTATAGGGGCTGCCAAAACTGGAGGCTTCATCAAGCAAGTTTTGATACTTTCAAAGGCATTACTACAAGCTTGGTCCCACTTGAAAGGAACGTCTTTCTTCATGAGGCGACTGATGTTTGGCACCTCCCAGCTAGGTTTGAGATGAATCTCCTAAGGTATGCTAGCTTTCCTTGCAGACTTTTTAATTCATGAATATGCTGAGGCTCAGGCATTTTCAAAATTGTATCTACTTTGGCTTGATCAATTTCGATCCCTCGATGCCAAACATTGAAATAAAGGAACTTTCAAGAAGTAACTCCAAAGGAACATTTCAATGGATTCATCCTAAGTTGGTACCTCCGGAGTAATGCAAACACCATTCTCAAGTCTTTTAAGTGGTCGCTCTTCTTTCTCGATTTTACCACCAAGTCGTCAACATAGCATTCGACCTTCTTGTGGAGAAAGTCATCAAAGATATTCTGCATGGCTCTTTGGTAAGCATTCTTCAAGCCAAAAGGCATTACCTTGTAGCAATAAATACCCTTTGGGGTACGGAATGCAGTAAGCTCTTCATCTTTTGGTGCCATGCGAATTTGGTTATAGCCCGACGAACCATCCATGTAAGACATTGCCTCATAACTAGTAGTAGTATCGATCATCAGCTCTAGAATAGGAAGCGGGAATTCATCTCCCAGACACACATTATTAAGATCCCTGAAGTCAACGCACACTCAAATCTGGCCATTCTTCTTCCTTACAGGGGCAATACTTGAGACCCATGTTGGGTATTTAACTTCACTAATAAAGCTAGCTTCAATGAGTTTGTTAACTTCACTTTCAATCAAGGGAACCAAGTCCAGCCTAAAGCGCCTTTGAGCTTGCTTAACAGGACGAGAGCCATTCTTGATTGCAAGGTGATGGAATGCTACTTTAGGGTCCAAGCCAGACATCTCTTTGTAACTTCAAGCAAAGACATCCTTAAACTCCTTGAGTAACTCCATATAAGTTCTTTCTTCATCGACTCCTAGTAAAGCACTTAGATATGTGGGCCTCGGTTCTTTATCAGTGCCAAGGTTAACTTCTTTTAAGGCATCAACTGTTGTCTTCACCCCTTCTTCGAGTTCTGGTGGAGCATCTTTCGCATCTTCATCTTTTTAAGGTCCCCATCGTTGAAGGATATGTGATAACACGATGAAACATCCTCCAATTTCTCGCCATCCTCCATTAGAGATGAAACACCATTCTCGCCTAGTGAAGTAACACACACTTTACATAAGAACACACACTTTCTTCATTGTCATCACGTTCCTTAGTGAAGACCACAGTATATGGCTTTACCTTCAGTACTTCTTTACATGAAACCACAAGTTTTGTTTGTCGCCTTATTCTAGAAGGAGCCAAACTTTGAAAATCCTTAGAGATCTTCTGGATTCTGGGCCAAGCGGGTGTCCTTATGCTTTGATAATTGCTTTGGTCTTCAGTCAGCTCTACTAGATGCAGTTGCCCAGGAATCCAATGCACTAACTCCTGGAAGCTCCATTCATGCCCACCTACCGACCGAGGAAGACGCTACCGATCCCTGAATCGAGGGACTACGCGCTTTCAATCCCTTACAGCTGCCTTCCAAGCCCTTCCACTGCCCGAACTACCAATCGCCCCACTATCTGCTAGTCTGGTTCGACTCGAACTTCTGTCATGTCAAGCTTCCTGACCTGCTTTGTACCAGCCGGTATTTTGTGTACTTCGGGGCGCTGACTAGCCCTGCTCAACGCCCTACACCCTTCTCTTGAGCGCTTCATTGAGCATTTCTCTTTCCTATCCCGTCCTTACGCTACGCTATCCATAAGGTTGACCTAGCCCTCTCTTCTCTCTCTTTGTCCACGCGAAGATTCCATTCCTTTCCTTTCCTAGCCTATTCAATGTGGTCATGTATGTAATAGAATTCAATGGGAAGACCTCCTAGTTGGACCCAGACTGCGATGGTAGTGAATGTGGCCTCAGCTCCCACAAATGCAGGCTCCCAAAGCCTTAGACTGAGATAGTACCACAAAGCAGGGGTTAACATAAATGACTCTATGGAAGTCCTCTCCCACTTGAAAGCTAAATAAGGAGAAGAAGTGCCCCAAATCAATGCATTCCATTCTTAGCAGAGGTTCCTTCCATATAATCCCTCGAAGTACTTCGCTCACCTTCGAAGAGTGAAAGGATCATTCAAAGCAGACTAAAGGCATAGGGCAAAGGAGCTTAGAAGGGTGACGGAGGGGAGTAGTAAGGTATGAAATCACTTAGATAGAAGCATGTTGGATGACGGATCGTCATTCTTGCTTTTCATGATATCATCAGCTTTTAGCTCCTTCATAATGCGGTTCTTCAAGTAGAACTTTGCATCGGCAAAGTGTGACTCAGCCTCGGTGAATGGCTCATCATCAGCAATTATCTTCTTCTCGACTTCACCCTCGTAGTATTTTAAACATTGATGGTGGGTAGATGGAACTACTTTATTCTCATGTATCCAAGGCCTTCCAAGCAAGATGTTGTATGAAGTCTTTGCATCGATCACATGCAGCCACACACTTAATTGCATATCTTCAATGGCGATTACCAACATGATCGCACCTATGGCTCTTTGCCCCCCTTGGTTGAATCCTTGAATCATCATACAACATTCTACGAATTCGTTCATGGGAATACCAAGTTCTTTCACAGTGCGAATTGGCAAGATATTCACTGAGGATCCTCCATCAACAAAAATTTGAGTTACCCTTTCATCGCACATATAGCCAACCAGGTACAATGGGCAGTTATGAGGAGTGTCACCTAGTAGAAAATCGTAATATATGAATGTAACTTTTTCCTCACAAGCATTAACTTCTTGAGGAATGTACTCGATGAGCTTTTCCAAAGATGGTGCCAGTGGTAGGTCATCACTCATTTCTTCTCCTTTGTCAGCATGGAAACAAGATGCATCAATACCCTCATGGGAAATCTTCGTGCGGAACCACCTTGGTAAGAACTCCTCCAAGGTCACTGGATGTCGTGGCTTTTGAGGATGGTGCACCTCTACTTTTGCTTTCGTCAAATGCTTAACTGGATTCCATCTCCTTGGTCTTTTAATCATCATTTTCCTTGTTGGTTGTTCTATTGATTCTTTTCGTGGGCTCCTTTTGTGGTGCCTACAATGAGTCACCAACGTCCAACCTTCATCATCATCATGATGGTCTACTTCGACTTTGTTATTCTCCAGTAGTTCTTCATCTTTGATTTCTTTTAAACTGCATAGCTCATCTAGACTGAATGAGCCAAAGGTGATAGAGACTTGATTCGCACTTGCCTTCTCATCTTCAAGCACGATCTTCTTTTCACGGGCTAAGTCAATAACTTTGTCCTTGAAAACAAAGCACTTCTCCAGAGGGTGGCTCACAAGATGGAATTTGCAGTAATTTGGGTCATTCGTGTTACCAGCTTCATTTGGCCGCTTCATATCCGGAAGCTCAATGAGATTTAACTCAAGGAGTTCATCAAAAATTGTTGGCACATCAGAATCCAGAAATGGGTACTCCTTGTCTTGCATTTCTTTTATAGTCAACTTCCCACTTGGTTTATCTTGAAAATGAGTGGATTTCATACTCTGCTTCTTGCTCACCTTTGTTGTGAACTTCCCAGGTAATGTGTTGACATTCATAGCTTCTTTGTTTTCAGACTTGGGTGCAAACTTGCTCCATTTCCTGACTTCTTGCTTGTCGTTCCCTTTGCGAGTCTCGTAGATAGGAAGCCTTTCGTTTCCAGCATAGGCCATGCTTAACTCCATGTCATGGGCACGAGTCGCAAGTTCTTCAAATGTGCTAGGCTTAATACCTTGCAACATGTAGTGCAATCCCCAATGCATGAGTTGGAAGCACATATCTATGCCAGAAACTTAACTAAGCCTGTCTTTGTAGTTGAGGCTTGCATTCCTCCAACGATTGATAAATTCCATAATTGGTTCGCTTTTCCATTGACGAGTATTTGTAAGTTCCACCATGCTCACAGTGTGTCTCATACTATAAAAGCGATTGAGGAACTCTTGCTCTAGTTTATCACAACTATCATAGATCCAGCCTCGAGGTCTGCGTATGTCACGATCCGAAATTTCCACCTTTGAGACCGTGATGGTGCCTAAAATTTCACTTGCTAGACAAGCCAACATTAGAATAATTTAAACCATTTTTTTTACAATTCATTTTAATTAAATAATAATGAAACCAACAAACAGAATAATATCTGAATTTAAATGTGCAAACCAAAAATAATACAATATCTATATACCATCCCAGAACTGGAGTCACAAGTGTACGAGCTTCTAGAATAATACAAACAAGGGTCTGAATAAAATAAAGTTGTCTGAAAGAAAGCACGCAGCCAAGATAAAGTAGAGGGGGACTTCAGAGCTACGAACGTTGTGCAGCTATACCTCAAGTTTCCTCTGATAGCTGAATCCGAACAAATCTACAGTATGCGGCTGGAACCAACTCCAGTATCTGCACAAGAAGTGCAAAGCGTAGTATGAGTATAACCGATCCCATATACTCTGTAAGTGTCGAGCCTAACCTCGACCAAGTAGTGACGAGGCTAAGGCAGGTTGCTTACATTAACTTGTACGCAATAATAATAATAATGATAACAGGAATAGAAGTAAAACTGGTAAGTAATATCAATAATTGAAGGCAATCCAGCAGTCATAAACCTTCAATTAATTTTCGTTGCGGCGTGCAGCCCGCCCTAACAATATGAACTTAGAATAATTCCGTTACGGCGTACAACATCATCCACAATATAATCTTTCAATTTAATTCCGTTGCGGCGTGCAACCCGCTCCAACAATATAAACTTTCAATAAATCTGTTGCGGCGTGTAACCCGCTCCAGCAATATAAACTTAAAATGAATCTGTTGCGGCGTGCAACTCGCTCCATCAATATAATTAAATAACTCTTAAATATAAAAATACTCCAATAAATACCATATTCAATAAGGAATTATTAGGAAACAAAGCATAAAATAATTATGATTTATTTAGGAAACAAATAATGACAAGTAGCAATTAATTGTAAAAATCAGGGAGAAAATAGGCAATTTAATATTTAATATGCTAAATGTCAAGTAGTAATTAAGACACATAATTCAAATAAGCATGTAGCAATTATAGCATGAATTCAAGACATAATATTGGACAAGGAATATGAGAGAAATAATTAATATTATAATTAATTCATGATTTAAAATAATTTATGATTTTCAGATAAATATGCAAACAATCAATTTGACGATGTATAGGCACTCATCACCTCGCTTATACGTCATTACACATGAAATTCACTTAACAAATAATTCAAGGGTTCTATTCCCTCAAGTCAAGGTTAACCACGACACTTACCTCGCTTCGCAACCAAATTCAAGATTTCAATAAACCTTTGCCTCGCGAATTGGTGTCCGAAAGTTTCAACTATAGTCAGAAACAATTCAATATACTCAACAAGAATCGTAAGAACTAATTCTATATGAAATTACTAATATTCCGAAACAATTCAATATACTCAACAAGAATCGTAAGAACTAATTCTATATGAAATTACTAATATTCCGAATAAAAATCTGAATTTCATCTAATAATTCAACAGTGGGACCCACATCTCGAATTTCTGAAAAACTTATGAAATCCGAACACTTGTTCCGAGACGAGTTCAACCATACAAAAATTATCAAATTTCGATGTCAAATGGACCTTCAAATCCTAAATTTTTGTGTTTGGAAAGTTTTACAAAAATTCCAATGTCTTCCATCAAAATCTGAAATAAAGGATGAATATAAATATGGATTTATGAAATATAGTTACTTTCGGGTATAGAACACTTACCCATGTCGAAATCGTGAAAAACTCCTTCAAATCGCCTAAAAACTGAGGTTTTAAAACTCAAACAAAAATGGCGAAATGACTGATTTGCGATCCCTTATGTTTCTGTCAATTTTGCTTCTGCTACGAAATGGCCGCATCTGTGACGTCGCTTTTGCGACTGAAAATGTCGCTTCTGCGTTGTCTTTTGATTCTGCGAATGCAATGTCCACTTATGCGGACTTGCAGAAGCGTCTAGTTTTTCGCTTCTGCGGCTTCTTGCTCAGCTCTTGTGCTTCCACTTCTGCGACAGACTTCACGCTTTTGTGGAGCCGCTTCTGCGGCCAATGCTTCGCAAAAGTGAACACACTAGATGCAGCAAATTCCAGAATTTACTTAAGTCCACAATTTCATCCGATTGCAATCTGAATCACACTCGGGGTACTCGGGACCCCGTCCGAATATACCAACAAATCCCGTAACATAATACGGATTTACTCGGGGTCTCAAATCATGTCAAACAACGTTGAAATTGCAATTCACACCCCTATTCGAACTTTTGAGTTTCAAACTTTTCAATTAACAAAACTCGTGCCGAAACGTATTAAACGAATCCGGAATGACTTCAAATTTGGCGCACAAGTCATAAATGAAATAATAGAACTATTCCCATTTCCAGAATTGGGTTCTGGTCCTAATATCAATAAAGTCAAATACGCGATCAAACTTTAGAATCTTTAGCCTTTAGATTTCTAGTTTCCGTTAAATGGCGATAATTGCAGCTAGGGACCTCCGAATTCGATTTCGGGCATACGTCCAAGTTCCAAATCATGATTCGAACCTACCGGAACTATCAAAATACTGATGGCACATTTGCTCAAAACATTGACCAAAGTCAACTCAAATGAGTTATGAAGCTCCATTTCACATTTAAATTAATTTTTTCACATAAACACTTTTCAGAATAACTTACGGACTGCGCACGTAAGTCGAAGAATACTGAAAGGTATTATTCGAGGTCTCAAAACACATAAATGAACATTAAATTTAAATATAACCTTTCGGGTCATCACATTCTCTACCTCTAAAATAAACGTTCATCCTCGAATGGAATTAAAAAATTACCTGAACTGGTGAAAAGGTGTGGACATCCACTCCGCATGTCTGACTCGGACACCCAAGTAACTGCCTCAATCAACTGACCTCTCCATTGTACCCAAACTGAAGGATAACTCTTAAACCTCAACTGTTGGACCTGCCGGACTAGAATAGCTATCGACTCCTCTTCATAAGTCAAATCTTTGTCCAATTGGATTGAGCTGAAATCTAATACATGGGACGAATCACCATTGCATTTGCGGAGCATGGATACATGGAACACCGGATGAACTGTTGATAAACTAGGTTGTAGTGCAAGCTTGTAAGCTACTTCACCCACCCTTTCAAGAATTTCAAAGGGCCCGATATACCTAGGGCTCAACTTGCCCTTCTTTCCGAATCTCATTACACCTTTTATATGTGAAAATCGGAGCAATACTCTTTCTCTTGTCATGAATGCAATGTCATGAACTTTACGGTCGGCATAACTCTTTTTCCTAGACTGAGCTGTGCGAAGTCGATCCAGAATAACCTTGACCTTAACCAAGGCATCCTGTACCAAATCGGTACCCAACAACCGAGCCTCTCCCGGTTCAAACCTGCCAACTGGCTAACGACTTCCTATATTTATATAGAGCCATATGAATGCTCGACTGGTAGTTATTATTATCGGCAAACTCTGCAAGTGGCATGAACGAATCCGAAGAACCTCCAAAGTCTATAACACAAGCGTGAAGCATATCTTCCATTATCTGAATAGTGAACTCTAACTGTGTGTCTGTCTGTGGATGAAATGTTGTACTCAACTCAACCCGCGTGCCTAACTCACGCTTTATAGCCCTCCAGAAGTGCGAGGTGAATTGCGTACCTCGATCAAAAATGACAGACACGGGCACACCGTGAAGGCTGACAATTTCGCAGATGTAAATCTCCGCTAACCGCTCTGAAGAATAGGTAACTTCTACTGGAATGAAATGTGCTAACTTGGTCAACCTGTCCATAATGACCCATACTGCATTGAACTTCCTCTAAGTCAGTAGGAGTCCAACAACAAAATCCATAGTGATACGCTCCCACTTCCACTCAGGAATTTCTAACTTCTGAAGTAAACCACCAGGTCTCTGATGCTCGTACTTGACTTGCTGACAATTTCAACACCGAGCTACATATGCAACTATATCCTTCTTCATTTTCCTCCACAAATAATGTTGCCGCAAGTCTTGATACATTTTGGTGGCACCCGGATGAATAGAATACTGCAACCTGCTTGCTACCACCGTGCCGCACCATAAGCAAATGAGGATCGTCATAATGTCGCTCTCTGATACGCTCATACAAGGAAGACCAAGCGACTGTGCAAGCTAGAATCCGATTAGACTCTGAAACATCTATCCTCACGAACTGATTGGCCAAAGTCTAAACATCTGCAGCTAATGGCCTCTCATCAACCGGAATATACGCAAGGCTGCCCATACTCACAACCTTTCTGCTCAAAGCATCGGCAACCACATTGTCCTTTCCTGGGTGATACAAAATGATAATATCCTAGTCTTTCAACAGCTCCAACCATCTTATCTGTCTCAAATTGAGATCTTTTTGTTTGAACAGGTACTGTAGACTACGATGATCAGTGAACATCACACACGAGACACCGTAAAAGTGCCTCCAAATCTTCAGCGCATGAACAATGACTGCCAATTCTAAGTCATGAACAGGATAATTCTTTTCATGAACCTTCAACTACCGCGACGCATATGCAACCACTCTGCCATCTTGCATTAATACTGCACTAAGCCCAATGTGAGATGCATCACAATACACCGTATAAGATCCTGAACCTGTGGGTAATACCAACACTGGCGTCGTAGTCAAAGCAGTCTTAAGCTTCTGAAAGCTCAACTCACACTCGTTTGACCATCTAAATGGGGCATCCTTCTGGGTCAATTTAGTTAGTGGGGATGTTATGGATGAAATCCCCTCCATGAACCGACGGTAATAACCCACCAAACCGAGGAAACTACGAATCTCTGTAGCTGAAGTAGGTCAAGGCCAATTTTGAACTGCCTCGATCTTCTTAGGATACACTTTTATGCCTTCTGCCGATACAACATGCCCCAAAAAGGCAACTGAGTCTAACCAAAATTTACATTTTGAAAATTTTGCATATAACTAATTATTTTTCAAAGTCTGAAGCACAATCCGAAGATGTTGCTCATCCTCCTCTCGACTGCTGGAGTAAATCAAGATATCATCAATGAATACAACCACGAAAGAATCCAAATACGGCTTGAATACCTGGTTCATCAAATCCATAAATGTTGATAGGGCATTTGTTAGCCCAAATGACATCACTAGGAATTCGTAATGCCCATACCGAGTCCAAAAAGTTGTCTTAAGGACATTGGATGCCCTAATCTTCAACTGCCGGTAGCCAGACCTCAAATCGATCTTTGAAAACACCTTGGCACCATGAATCTAATCGAATAAGTCATCAATTCTTGGCAACAGATATGTGTTCATGATAGTAGCATTGTTCAACTGCCGATAATCTATGCACATCCTCATTGAACCATCTTTCTTCTTTACAAATAACACTGGTACACCCCAGGGTGAGATGCTAGGTCTAATGAATCCCTGGTCAAGAAAATCTTCTAATTTCTCCTTCAATTCCTTTAGCTCCGGTGGGGCCATACGTTATGGTGGAATAGAAATAGAATGGGTGCCCGGAGCCAAATCAATACAGAAATCAATATCTCTGTCGGGTGGCATCCCCGGCAAATCTGCAGAAAATACATCTGGAAATTTACGAACAACTGGGACTGAATCTATAGAAGGAACATCCGCACTAGGATCGCGAATATAAGCCAAATAATCTAGACACCCCTTCTCAACCATAGGACGAGCTTTCACGTAAGAAATAACCTTGGTGGTGGAATGGCCAGGAGTCACTTTCCACTCTATTCGAGGTAACCCCGGCATGGCTAAGGTCACCGTTTTGGCGTGATAATCCAATATAGCATGATAAGGTCACAACCAATCCATTCCCAATATAACATCAAAATCTACCATATCAAGAAGTAGAAGATCCACGCTAGTCTCAAGACTCCCAATAGTAACCACATATGAACGATAGACACGATCTACCACAACAAAATCTCCCACCGGTATGGACACACACACAGAAGCACTCAGAAAATCACGAGGCACAGCCAAATATAAAGCAAAGTAGGAGGACACATAGGAATAAATAGATCCTGGATCAAATATAACTGAAGCATCTCTATGTCAAACAGGAACAATACCTGTGATCACGACATCGAATGACTCGGCCTCAGGCCTAGCTGGAAAAGCATAAAATCGGGGATGGGCCCCACCACTCGGAACTACATCTCTGGGATGGCCCATAACTGGCTGGCCTCCACCTCTGACACCCTGACCTCCACCTCTAACTGCCTGACCCCTTCCCCTAGCTGGCCAGGAGGGCGGTAGAGCAATCGGTGCTGGTATGATGGCACGAGAATCATGCTGAGATCTGTTGCTCGGTGACCTAGTGCAATACCTCCTAATGTGACCAATGTTCCCACACTCATAACACCCATCTTGTTGTTGTGGCTGCTGAAGTTGAAGCTGACCCGAACGGGCCGGATAACCATTGTAGGGACTCTGGAGTAGTGGTGCACTAATAGGAGCTAAATGTGTACTAAATGATGGTTGTCCATAGTAAGGCATAATAGGGTCGCGACTCGCTGGAGCACCGTGAGATGTCTGAAGTGCTGAATAAAATGGCCAGGGAGGATGATCCCTACCATAAGTACCCCTGCCTCCAGATGAGGCGCCTCTGAAATTATCGGAATAACAGGGACTCTTATCTGATGTTGGCCCTCTCTCCTGAGCACGAAATAACTCGATCTGTCTAGTATTATTCACGGTTGTCTAGAAGGAAATATCATTCCCTGTCTCCTTGGCCATCTGATGCCTAATAGTATAAGTGAGTCGATCAATGAATCTCATCACTCTCTCCTTTTCAGTAGGAAGCAAGACGATGGCATGACGTCCTAAGTCCACAAATTGGGTCTCATATTGGGTAACAATCATACTACCTTGCTGGAGATGCTCAAACTGCCTGCGGTATTCCTCTCTCAGTGTAATAGGAACAAACTTCTCCAGAAACAGTTGTGAGAGCTGCTCCCGGGTAAATGCTGGCGAATTAGCTGGTCTAGTAAGTACATAATCTCTCCACCACCTCTTGGCGGAACCAGTCATCTGAAACCCAACAAAATCGACTTTGGTGCTTTCAACTATTCCCATGTTCCGAAGCACTTCATTGCAGTGGTCAATATAATCATGTGGGTCCTCAATAGGTGTACCACTGAAGTGAACTGGAAAGAGCTTAGTAAACTTGTCCAATCTCAATAAAGCCTCAGAAGACACGGTGGGTCTATCACCAGCCTGTGCCGCAATAACTGGCTAAACTACCCAGACTGGCGGGACTGCTGGAGCTTGATACTGAGGAGCCATCTGCTCCGGAGTGAGAGTAATGGGAGTTTGTGCTCCTCCCCCAGCCTGTGACACGGCTGGTGCCACTGGAAATGTACCATTCTGGGCCACACCCTCCATTAGGCTCACCAAACGGACTAGAGCGTCCTGAATTACTGGAGTAGCTTTGAACCCTTCCGGGACCTGAACCGGTCAAACAGGTACAGTCTGATCTGGAACCTCCGCTTCCAAATCTATATGAGGTTCTACAACAGGATCTGCTGCTCGAGCTCTAGACTGAGCTCTACCTCTTCCTCTACCTCGGCCTCTGGCACAACTTCGGCCTCGGCCTCTACCCCTGATTATAGTTTCCACTGGGGGATCTGGTCCCTGTTCGTCGGTAGATGTATTACTGTTCTCGCCATCTGCGAGAGAATAGTAATAGAATGGTTCAATCGTCAATGATAGAATAAAATCGCACAATAGAATAAGAAAGAAGTGATATTGTTCCTACACTCCATAGCCTCTGATAGATAAGTACAGACGTCTCCATACCGATCCTTCAGACTCTACTAAGCTTGCTCGTGACTCGTGAGACCTAAGCAACCTATTGCTCTGATACCAATATGTCACAACCCAAAATTTCCACCTTCGGGACCATGATGGCGCCTAACATTTCACTTGCTAGGCAAGCCAACGTTAGAATAATTTAAACCATTTTTTATAATTCATTTTAATTAAATAATAATGAAACCAACAAACAGAATAATATCTGAATTTAAATGTGCAAACCAAAAATAATACGATGTCTATATACCATCCCAGAACTGGAGTCACAAGTGCACGCGCTTCTAGAATAATACAAACAAGGGTCTGAATAAAATAAAGCTATCTGAAAGAAAGCACACAGCCAAGATAAAGTAGAAGGGGATTTCAGAGCTGCGAACATTGTGCATTTATACCTCAAGTCTCCTCTGATAGCTGAATCCGAGCAAATCTACAGTACGCTACTGGGACCCACACAGGTATCTGCACAAGAAGTGTAGAGTGTAGTATGAGTACAACCGACCCCGTGTACTATGTAAGTGCCGAGCCTAACCTCGACGAAGTAGTGACGAGGCTAAAGAAGGTTGCTTACATTAATCTGTACGCAATAATAATAACAATAACTGGAATAGAAGTAAGACCGGTAAATAATATCAGTAATTGATGTCAATCCAGCAGTCATAAACCTTCAATTAATTTCCGTTGCGCCGTACAGCCTGCCCTAACAAAATGAACTTAGAATAATTCCGTTATGGTGTGCAACACCATCCAACAATATAATCTTTCAATTTAATTCCGTTGCGGCGTGCAACCCGCTCCAACAATATAAACTTTCAATAAATCTGTTGCTGCATGCAACACGCTCCAACAATATAAACTTAAAATAAATTCGATGTGGCGTGCTACTCTCTCCATCAATATAATTAAACAACTCTTAAATGTAAAAATACTCCAATAAATATCATATTTAATGAGGAATTATTAGGCAACAAAGCATAATTCAATATTTAGGAAAAAAATAATGACAATAAATAATGAATTATTAGGAATTCATTATTTAGGAATTCATTATTTAGGAAACAAATAATGACAACAAATAATGACAATAAATATTTAGGAATTATTAGGAAACAAATAATGACAAGTAGGAATTAATTATGAAAACCAGGGAGGAAATAGGCAATTCAATATTTAATATGATAAATGTCAAGTAGTAACTAAGACACATAATTCAAATAAGCATGTAGCAATTATAGCATGAATTCAAGACATAATATTGGACAAGAAATATGAGAAAAATAATTAATATAATAATTAATTCATGATTTAATATAATTTAAGATTTTCAGATAAATATGCAAACAATAAATTTGACGACGTATAGGCACTCGTCACCTCGCCTATACGTCATTACACATGAAATTCACTTAACAAATAATTCAAGGGTTCTATTCCCTCAAGTCAAGGTTAACCACGACACTTACCTCGCTTCGCAACCAAATTTAAGATTCCAATAAACCTTTGCCTCGCGAATTGGTGTCCGAAAGTTTTAACTATAGTCACAAACAACTCAATATACTCAACAAGAATTGTAAGAATTAATTCCATATGAAATTACTAATCTTCCGAATAAAAATCTGAATTACATCTAATAATTCAATAGTGGGACCCACGTCTCAAATTTCTAAAAGATTTATGAGATCCGAACACCCGTTCCAAGACGAGTCCAACCATACAAAAATTATCAAATTCCGATGTCAAATGGACCTTCAAATCCTAAATTTTTGTTTTTGGAAAGTTTTACAAGAATTCCAATTTCTTAAATCTAAATCCGAAAAAACGATGAATATAAACATGGATTTATGAAATATAATCACTTTCGGGTATAGAACACTTACATAAGTCGATGTCGTGAAAAACTCCTTCAAATCGCCCAAAAATCGAGGTTTTAAAACTCAAACAAAAATGGTGAAATGACTGATTTTCGATCCCTTATGTTTCTGTCAATTTTCGCTTCTGCGACGAATGGTCGCATCTGCGTCGTTGCTTTTGCGACTGAAAATGTTGCTTCTACGCTGCCTTCTGCTTCTGCGAACGTAATGTCCGCTTCTGCAGACTCGCAAAGGCATTCAATTTTCACTTCTGCGGCTTTTTGCCCAGCTCCTCTGGTTCCGCTTCTGCGACGGACTTCACTCTTCTACGGCCAAGGCTTTGCAGAAGCGAACACACCCGAAGCCGAATACAGACTTACTCGGGGAAGCAGAACAAAACAGAAGCAGATTTCGATCTGAATCACACTCGGGGTACTCGGGACCCCGTCCGAATATACCAACAAGTCCCGTAACATAATACGTACTTACTCAGGGTCTCAAATCACATCAAACAACGTTGAAATTATAATTCACACCTCGATTAGAACTTTTGAGTTTCAAACTTTTCAATTTATAAAACTCGTGCCGAAACGTATTAAACGAATCCAGATTGACTTCAAATTTGGCACACAAGTCATAAATGACATAACGAAACTATTCCCATTTCCAGAATTGTCAAATCCGCGGTCAAACTTTAGAATCTTTAACCTTTAGATTTCTAGTTCTGTTAAATGGTGATAATTTGAGTCAGAGACCTCCGAATTCGATTACGGGCATACGCCCAAGTCCCACATAATGATTCGAACCTACCGGAACTATCCAAATACTTATCCGGGCCCGTTTTCTCAAAATATTGACCAAAGTCAACTCAAATGAGTTTTGAAGCTCCATTTCATATTAAAATCAATTTTTTCACATAAAAACTTTCCGAAATAATTTACACACTGCGCACACAAGTCAAAAAATACTGAAAGGTGCTATTCAAGGTCTCAAAATACAAAAATAAATATTAAATTTAAAGATGACCTTTCGGGTCATCACAGTGTATCAGTCAAAAGCATTTCCTTTTATTGAGCGGACAAATTGCTTGACGAGGTAATATCCATGAGTCCCAGCGTTGTTGCATGTCTCAAAGAAGTGTGCCATGTATTGCTTTGGATTGCCTTTTCCATCAAACTGTTGAAACTTTGGAGGTTGGTAGCCAGGAGTCTTCTTCAACATATATATCCTCGCAGTATATGGCTTTGTGTATGTAAGAGAGGATTTGGTAGAAACTTGGTACTTTCTTTTGATAGTTCCTTCAATGAACTCCTTCAGTTGATCGATTGGAATCATCCCTTCAGATGAGACAGGGATAGCCTTCGTGGATGCTACTTGTCTTGGAGGAGAATTGTAAGGCCCCGTTAAAATTTTCTAATGATTTAAGATTTTAAAGTGCGCCAACAGTGTTTGGGAATAATGTGTTGGAGTAATAAAGAAGACCCATGGGATAGAACCACATTATTTTGAAATAAAAATATATGTTTAAGGTATGTTGGAATATACTAAGGAGTTTTGTGAATGACAAGAGTTTGTGTGGAATAAATTGGATACATTAAATGGAAAGGATGTCTCAATTCGCACAAGATCCTATTTCAAACGCATGATGATACCAAACTGTAACTAATTAGGAGGTGATCTACCTATAAAATTAAAGTCCTTCGAGTCTACTTTGCAATGCTTCAAACCGTTCGTCATTTGGACACTCCTACAAGACGTTATGATAAAATTACTAAAGGCTGGCATAATGTGATTCTGCGGCCAATTCTGTGACCGCAGCATCATTCTGCGAACTGCAGAATGGTCGAAGAATTGACCAGTGTAGCCCAGTTCTGGGAATCCATTTTACGGTCCATTGTACGACCCGCATACCCGTTCTGTGGTCCATTCTGTGACCGTAGGCATGTGTTCGGAGGGTTAATTTTCCTATTTTTATAACCAAACCCCATTTTGATAATAGCCTTTAGGGATTATTTTGGGGCGCTTTTCTGAGGATTTTAGAGAGAGGAATAAACCTAACATTCTTATCATCCAATCTTGCACCAATCTTCAAGAATCCAGGAAACCAATCACAAGATCTTCATCTAAGAGGTAAGGTTCCATACCCTAGTCTTTAATTTTGAGTTTGGGGTAAAATATGGGTGATGTGGAGTATGATTCTTGGGTGTAAGAGTATTATGTATACATGTATTTACAAATAAGGTTTGTGGGAAGATTGTTGAGCTCAATTGGGTAAAGTTTGGGTTGAGGAGTGAAGGAAATCTTGTAGAAGAACTTTGTAGTTAAGTTTGTACACCTAGTATTTGATAAAATGCTCAAATGAGCTGAGACCATGAATATCTTCCTAATTATGCTTTAATTTTGTTATGTCTCAAAATAGATTGGGATTGCTAGAATTTGTGGAACGTTTTAGTACTTTAAAGAAAGCTTAAAGCGAAGTATGTTACTAAACTACTCTCTTAGAATTGAATTCCATGATGTTACCGTAAGTTTCAAGTATGGTTGGCTCAAGTTCCTTATTCTCATGTTTTGAGTTGTTCCCAATAAATCTGATTGTCCCAAATAAGCAAAGTGTCGAGAATTATGTATTCAAAACGTGTTCGAAATGTTCCTATCACATTATGTTATCCTTTGGGAATGTGTTAAAGAATGATATGTGTATTAAAATTATATGTCTTTGAGTCGTGTTTCAAATGAAGGTTATGATGCCAAATTGTGTGAGAAAATCCCAATATGCTTAAGACTCTTAATTGCTCATATGTGTACCTAAAGTCTTGATTGGAGATGTCTTATTATTGATAATCTATAAATATGGTTGGAAATGAAATAAGTGAATTGGGGATATAAAATGTGGCCAACGTGCCAAGAGTGAAAGTTATACTTGTGGACAATGGTGCCAATAAAATGAAATGATGTGAGAAAGATTATGAAATGAGCTTTGATTCAACTGTTCCAAAATTAACTTTGAAAATAGAATTGCCTAAAAGCTTATGAACTCAAGTGATGCCCATATATGGCTGTTTTAACTAATGCTATACTTTGTAAGTAGTTTCGATGTGTTTTGCATTCTTACATATTCGTGAGTTGAAAATGTGTATTGCCCTTTTTGGGGAAAAGTATTTCAAGAATAAATGGTGTGTTACTCGTTTATGATTTTAACTTGAGCTTCGATTGCCAATAATTTTACTCCATTTCTTGGAAAGAAATCCATTGTGTTTAAAGTATTCATTACCAATGAACCTAAAGTTATGATTTTTAGAATATTCTATATGTTGATATTTACGATGATGATCCATGAAAGGAAAGATATTAAAGTATGGAATATGAGATACGTCCACCGTGCTATGAATGAAGAATAATATGTATGGCAAAAGGGAGTCAATAAAATAATGCAGTTGAAAGTACTAATGAAGTGATAGTATGAACATAAAATGTGGTCGTTTGCCTAAATGAGAATTATGAGGTGTATTGTGTAAGTAAACATTGTGAATAGTTTATAAAATGCACAGGTGTATTGTATGGTATATGTAAATCCAATGAACGGTCTATGAAATGCACAGGTATATTGTGTATGTAAACATTGGGAACGGTCTATGAAACGTACATGTGTATTGTATGGTATATATGAATCCTCTGAATGGTCTAAGAAACGCACAGGTGTATTGTGTAAGTCAACACTGTGAACGGTCTATGAAACGCACAAGTGTATTGTATGGTATATGTGAATCGTGTGAACGGTCTATGAAACGCATAGGTGTATTGTGTAAGTAAACATTGTGAACGGTCTATGAAATGCACAGGTGTATTGTATGGTATATGTGAATCCTATGAATGGTCTATGAAACGTATAAGTGTATTGTGTATGAAATCCTATGAACGGACTATGAAACGCATAGGTGTATTGTGTATGGAATTCTATGAACGGTCTATGAGATGCATAGCTGTATAATAATATGTGAACACTAAGGACGGTCTATGAAATGTATAGGTGTGAAATAAGAGAGGGTTATGGACGGTCTAGTGAGACGCATTGTTAACGCAGACATTACGTGCCATTTACATTTGCTTTGTTTGTACATGTTGTTTCAATTACTTTATATTATGTATTCCACGCATAGTTTATATGGCTCAGTTAATCCTAAAAGAAGATAAAAACGATGTAAGCATAACGAGACTTGAAATGTGAATATATGGGATATTTAGTTGTTCTTGATGTACTTCATATGACTCTTATTTGAATTACCATGATTTCATATGTTGTTCTATTTGCCTTACATGTGAGTACTATTCCACATGTACTCACGTCCCTTTTGCCAGGGGCGCTGCATCTTTTAATGAGTGCAAGTATACTTCTACAAGATGATATGGATCTTTGGTAGGGATCTTCTGTGCAACAGATTATGGTAAGCCTGCTACAATTCCAGTGGGCACTCGAGTCTAGTTGGTTTTATGTACTTAGGTATATATTGTCATAGAAGATCCATGTACACTGTGGGTCATGTAGTTAAGTTTTGAGTTCCGTCATGTATTTATGTTCACAGATATTATGAAGCTATGTACCCATCATGGGAGAAAAAGAAAAGAAAAAAATATTTATGGGCCATTGAGCCAAATGTATTCAATATGAAATTCAAGATCTAATTATGTTTTGATAATCATGCATGAGTTATGATGAGAGGTTGATGTAACGTAGGCTTTCTCGACTGGGTTCACTCGGTTGAGCGCCGGTCACGCTCCCCAATTTTGGGGCGTGACAAACTTGGTATTAGAGCACGGTTTAGGAGTCCTAATGTGTCATGGAGCTGTGTTAGTAGAGTCCCTCTTATCAGTGTGTTACCGTCCACACTTATAATAGGGAGGCTACAATGACATTTAGGAAATGTTTCTCTTCTTCTATCCTCGATCATGCATTAAGGTTCTATGTTAGTCTCGGAGTTCCCTTGTTAATATCAAGGAATGTTGCACATCATGCTATGAAATAAGAAAGTCCTAAGGATTAAAGGAATGACGCACATGACAGGCATAATATACGAGGTGCACAATTGTCCTCGTAATGGATGAATGAAAATTCAAGGATACGACCAAGGTACGCAAGGTCATAAGGTTGGCCTCGAGAGTCATGGTCGTTGTTCTCATGTATATTGTGCAATGTGGTGTCATCTATATGTTGTTTAGGATTGATTTCTGAGATTCTCTGGTAGGTGGATAGGCCCCAATTACAGGGGAGACTCTGGCGAAAGTTTTGAAAATTTGGGGAGTTAGCCAAATTTTGGAGCTTTTGGTGTGTAATTAAAGATTTAAGTCACATTAGGTGTCTATGGTAGACTCTAACCCTCATCCGAGTACGAATGATCCTAAGCGGGGGAGAATGTAAGGCCCCGTTAAAATTTTCTAATAATTTAAGATTTTAAAGTGCGCCAACGGTGTTTGAGAATACCGTGTTCGAGTATTAAAGGAGACCCATGGGATAGAACCACATTATTTTGAAATGAAAATATATGTTTAAGGTGTTTTTGAACATACTAAGGATTTTTGTGAATGACAAGAATTTGTGTGGAACAAATTGGATACATTAAATGGAAAGGATGTCTCAATTCTCATAAGATCCTACTTCAAATGTAGGATTCTACCAAACTATAAGTACTTAGGAGGTGATCAACCTATCAAATTAAAGTTCTTTGAGTTTAGTTTCCAACGCTTCAAACCGTTCGTCATTTGGACATTTCTATAAGATGTTATGACTTAATTACCAAAGGCTAGCATAATATGATTTTGCGGCCAATTCTACGACCGCAAAAGTGGTCTGCGGACTGCAGAATGGTCGCAGAATTGACCAGTGCAGCCCAGTTCTGGGCATCAGTTTTGCGGTTCATTGTACGACCCGCATACCCATTTTGCGGTCCATTCTGCGATCGCATACCTGCGTTCGGAGGGTTAATTTTTCAATTTTCATAACCCGACCCACTTTGATAAATAGCCTTTGGGGCTTATTTAGGGGCAATTTTCTAAGGATTTTAGAGAGAGGTAAGAGCATTTTATAGAGACAAGGAGGAAACCTAACATTCTAATCATTCAATCTTGCATCAATCTTCAAGAATCAAGGAAACCAATCACAAGATCTTCAACTAAGAGGTAAGGTTCCATACCCTAGTCTTTAATTTCAAGTTTGGGGTAAAAGATGGGTGATGGGGAGTATGATTCTTGGGTGTAAGAGTATTATGTATACGTGTATTTACAAATAAGGTTTGTGAGAAGATTCTTGAGCTCAAATGGGTAAACATTCGGTTGAGGAGTGAAGGAAATCTTGTAGAAAAACCTTATAGTTAAATTTGCACACCTAGAGTTTAATAAAATGCTCAAATGAGCTGAGATAATGAATATCTTCCTAATTATGGTTCAATTTTGTTATGTCTCAAAATAGATTGGGATTGCTAGTATTTCCGGAACGTTGTATTAATTTAAGGAAAGCTCAAAGCTAGGTATGTTACTAAACTACTCTCTTAGAATTGAATTCCATGATGTTCCCGTATGTTTCAAGTATGGTTGACTCAAGTTCCTTATTCTCATGTTTTGAATTCCTTAAGCAAAGTGTCGAGAATTATGTATTCAAAACGTGTTCGAAATGTTCCTATCACATTATGTTATCCTTTGGGAATGTGTTAAAGAATGATATGTGTAATAAAATTCTATGTCTTTGAGTCGTGTTTCAAATGAAGGTTATGATGCCAAATTGTGTGACAAAATCCCAATATGCTTAAGACTCTTAATTGCTCATATGTGTACCTAAAGTCTTGATTGGAGATGTTTTATTGTTGATAATCTATAAAGATGGTTGGGAGTGAAATAAGTCAATTGAGGATATAAAGTATGGACAACGTGCCAAGAGTGAAAGTTATACTTGTGTCCAATGGTGCCAATGAAATGAAATGATGTGAGAAAAATTATGAAATGAGCTTTGATTCAACTGTTCCAAAATTGACTTTGAAAATAGAATTGCCTAAAAGATTATGAACTCAAGTGATGCCCATATGTGGCTGATTTAACTAATGCTATACTTTGTAAGTAGTTTCGATGTGTTTTGCGTTCTTACATATTCGTGAGTTTAAGTTGTGTATTGCCCTTTTTGGGGAAAAGTATTTCAAGAATAAATGGTGTGTTACTCGTTTATGATTTTAACTTGTGCTTCGATTGCCAATAATTTTACTCCATTTCTTGAAAAGAAATCCATTGTGTTTAAAGTATTCGTTACCAATGAACCTAAAGTTGTGATTTTTAGAATATTTTATATGTTGATATTTATGATGATGATCCATGAAAAGAAAGATATTAAAGTATGGAATATGAGATACGGCCACGGTGCTATGAATGAAGAATAATATGTATGGCAAAAGGGAGTCAAAGAAATAATGCAGTGGAAAGTACTAATGAAGTGATAGTATGAATATGAAATGTGGTCGTTTGCCTAAATGAGAATTATGAGGTGTATTGTGTAAGTAAACACTGTGAACGGTCTATGAAATGCACAGCTGTATTGTATGGTATATGTGAATCCAGTGAACGGTCTATGAAACGCACAGGTGTATTGTGTAAGTAAACGATGTGAACGGTCTATGAAACGCACAGGTGTATTGTATGGTATATGTGAATCCTCTGAACGGTCTATGAAACGTACAGGTGTATTCTCTGGAACCTCTGGGAGCTTGCCAGGTGCATGGGTGGATTCTTCTTCCATCAAGATTCCCAGCCTATCTGTTAACTTGTCAGTTCTAGCATCTTGATTTTGCATGCACTTGGTCAAGTTAGCGATTGCTTCCGTCAAGTTTGCAACCTGCTCCTCCACAGATGAAGTGTTTATCACCATGGCTTGCATGATTGTTGCAACCTGCTCCTCCACAGATGAGAGTAGCATGGATTATCACACAAATTGATCCTTGATTAGCTAATGCTTTGCGGTGCAAGTGGAGAGGATCCATCACTTGAAGCATCATCATCTTCTTTTACAGCAAAGTTCTTGGATCTGGAGAGGTCAAGCAGAGCAAGAGTTTTCTTAATCTTTTCAGCAACATCGCTTCCTCCTTCGAGTGCGTTTGCGAAAGATCTTTCTCCTTTTGTGGATGAAGATCCAAAAATAGGGGTTGATGCAGACGACACTTGGAGTGCTTGTTGTCCTAAAGAGCTTGCCTTGCGCCTTGTAGTTGGTCCAAGGCTTCCAAAGGTAACATCGTGGATTCTTTCCGTATCAGCATAAAACCTGGAGTTAGCAGCCTTGATGGATGTTGATCTGGAGTTGATTTTCTTTGAAGCCATTTCGATGTTCTTGAACTTTGGTGATCGAATAGTTGAAATGAGAGGTAGATATTGTCCAACTGGGCGTGCCAGAATTTGTAGACAATAAATTGCGTCGAGAAAATAAAATCAAGATCGTGAATATTGTAACAATCGTAGTATTTGATTTCAAGTAATATGAGTGTATAATCTCAATGAATCATCTGACTCTTCTTTTCAATAATAAATAAATTCAAGGGCCTTTGAGCTTGATCTTGAATCTATATTTGTTGTCACGAATGATGATCTTGAGCTTACTAGCACGAACTTTGATTTGAACTCGTACTCCTCGAATCTTTATCGTTCTTCGTTCTTGATCTTTAACTTGATTTCTTGAACTTGAACTTGATTGTTTGAAGCTTGAAACTTGTAGAGAAATTTACAGCGTTTGATCTACAAGCTCTTTCTTACTTTTTGTTATAACGTCTGGTGTCTTTTCTGGGTTATGAAGACCCTTGTTTATAGTTGTGGGAGAGAAAAGTTATGATAAGAACAAACTCTTTCCGACCAATCAAATTGAAGTGTGACAAGGCCGCATTTGATTGGCTAGAATATGTCACTTGCACACGTGGCACATATTTATTGGCCTTTTAATGTGGCTTGGCATGCCTTGTCATTTTGACACGTGGCATGATTCCATTGGTTCTTCTGTGTGACTTGGCGTGCCACGTCATTTGACACGTGGCACCAAACTGGTCCTCTAGGAAGATGACATCTTGGGCTTAATGAAGTGGGCTCATCATTTTAGCCCAATTAAATGGGCTAGCCCAATGGATTAAGACTTATTTATTAAGTCCATATATATATATATATATATATATATATATATATATATATATATATATATATATATATATGTATATATTATAATTTCATTATATTAGCCCATAATATTTATTTGGACTAGTACATTTAAAATATAATCCAAGTTATTTATTGAATTTGAACCCAATAAATTTTACATGCCTACAACCGTAACTACAGGGCAATTCAAACTCAATGATATCTTTTTTGAAAAAGAACTGTTTTATATAATATTATTTCTTATATAGAAATTAGGATATTTACGATTTAAATATTACCATATAAGAGACAATATTAAAAGCCAAACAATATTCGTGATTTTTATCATAATATTGATATATTAAATTCTTAACTGAAAAATAAATTTTATATTTTGAATCTAAAGCTAATCATACTTATCTGTAATTAGCATTTAGTAGGCCTTTAAAGAATTATTTCTTAACCGAGTATTTAACTTAGAATGGAAAGGTAAATATCATTCAAAATTTATACATGACTATATATGGATATATGAGTCAAAAATTATCATAAAGAAATATATTACATGACAGAGAATATTCATATAATAGTATTCCTTATATGGAAATAAGAATATTGCAATTCAAATATATTACCATATAGTAAAAGATAATATTATATGCCAAACAGTATTCATGGCAGATTTCATAATTGATATATTAATTTCATAACAAGAAAATAAACTTTAAATTTTGATTTAAAAGCTAATTGTATTTATCCATATTTAGCACTTAGCAGGCTTTTAAACCTTACCAATAGCATAATTTAAGGGCAATTCAAACTCAATGATATCTTTTTAAAAAAATAATTGTCTCTTAACCAATTATTATAGTAAATTAAAATTGAAAGATAGAAAAGGTAAATTCGATTGGGAAGGTAAATATCATTCAAAACTTAATATATGAAAATATATAGATATATGAGTCTAAATTTTGATTGAGATAATCTGGTGGTACATGTATAATATTTTAGTAAATTATTTGAATTCAAAGGTAACATTTTAGTATATTCGTATTACAACAAAAACAACAACCCAGTAAAATCTCACTCCACTTGGGGAGGATAGAGTTACGCAGACCTTACCCCTACCCCGAAGGAGTAGAGAGATTGTTTTCGGAAAACCCTCGGCTCAATAGGCGATTGAAATTTTGGTATATTCGTATTGAAATTCGAAAATTATAATTAATAAGTATTGCTACATAAGAAAATTAAGATTATGCGTGCCTTAGATCTAAAGGTAATTAAATATGCTTATTATTTACTTCATTTATTACTTTTAATTTGTTTAAATTTTGAAGACAAAAAATAATATGGAAAAATTAATTTATATTTTAAGTTTAACATTTAATACATGGATGTGAATAATTGATTAACAATCAAACGACATATATGGTAAAATAATATTGTGCTCAAGATCCATTCCACATAAGCCTATGTAGAATACTATATATTCGGATTCTAACCCTGTAATACTGTACGAACCTTCAGGTTAGTCTCTCAATTTTTGTTTTTCTATTATGAATAATTTATGTAAATAAAATTACGATCTCTTCAAACTAATTGAGTATTCGAAAAGCTTTTTTGGTTAGAATAACAAATTCTATGCTTTTATAGTTTTGTCCTAGCAAATAACATAAGTAATATTTGTTTGTCAAGCCATGCAGTTTGCGATGACCTTATGTGGCCTGCCACTGCTAAGGGATGATATGAGACAACTTCGTTCTTTTGTTTTTCGTTTTGGTGTATTGTTTGTTCAATAAGTTGTTGGTCTCCTACAAATTTCGCTACCAAAAAGAAATAAAGTTTTATATCTTTCTTCTTTTGAATTTCACTTTTCGGTTCTTCCGGAAAAAAAAACTCTTCCTCTTGAACACTATGAACTAACCAAAGTGTTCTCCAAGCAATGAACACGATGCTATGGTTTGAGATCGTGAAGCAATAAGGTACACTTAACATATATTTACTGCTCAGTAAATTTTTCTTAATCTAGCATATGCTACTTACTCATAAGTTACATTAATAAATTTAAAAGAAATCCTTTAATCTTATATTACTTATATTAATTTTAATTTAAAGTCGTCACTTATTTTTTTTCCTCAAATTTATTGTTTTAATGTTATTATTTTGTTGTGCTTTACTTGTCACGATCCCAAATTCCCTCCGTAGGATGTCGTGATGGTACCTAATCTCTAAGACTAGATAAGCATATCAATTATGCGGAATAACTGAATATAAATATGAAACTCAATTCTTAACAACTGAAATAAATAAGAACGGCAACTTAAATAATCACAACTCCCAAAATCCGGTTGAAATAAGTCACAAATTTCTAAGAATTTATCCTCAATGTCTCTATACATCAGAGTCTAAAGAAAATAAGGAAAATAACATAATAAGGATAGAAGGGGAGTATGGAGTCTGCGGACACTGGTAGATATACCTCAAAATCTCCGAGTACGGCTAATTCACTGATGCCTGATCTAATAGGAAGTACCTGGATCTGCACAATAAGATGTGCAGAGCGTAGTATGAGTAGTGACGAGGTCAGATCAGGCCCTACTGGAAATAATAAAATACGTGGTGAAGAGTTAAACAATATAATAACAATAAAATGACAATGGAAAAGAATCAAGTAAGTAGTATGTTACAATTTAATTATACAGTATAAGGACAAATAATACCTCGCGGAAAGAAAACAGAAATTTACAACTTTAAAGAAATCACCAAAATAACTAGAAGCAAATGCATCCATAAAGAAATATCAACAAAGGCACTCCCGAGGTACCGCCTCGTATTCCCAAATCATAAATAAATTTAAAATATCACATTTTCCTTATATCACCGCGGGAGCCTTCACATTTAATTTTAAAAAAAATATTTTTTTTCCGAAATAACATCCGGCGTTTTAGCCACCCTTATCGCACCGCATGACTTCTAGTAGTTCCCCTACTAGCCATGCATATCAAGCCAACGTTATCTCATCGCATGCGTTTCAACACTCAGACCTTATACCACCGCATGTGTATCAATATCACAATATATCATAATTTGTACCTCAAATGCCAAAATATTTTAACTTGCCAAAATAAATCAACAACAATAATATTTTCCACAATAAGGAGCTCACGGCTCAATCACAATGAGTACAAAAATCTCACAAAATATTCGGGAATGAATAACTCAACCAAAATAATATTTCACAATTTTTAACACGTTGCCTCCATACTAGATTTTTACAATGTCAAATACTTCATATTAATAATATTTAAATTTAAGAAAGCCAACCTTCAAATAATGCACAGAACAAAAGAGACAGAATTTCAACTAAACAGGTAAAACATTTAGCAGAAAAATGTCAGGCAATTTAAAATATAAAAATAGATCAATGATGATGAATATAACGGATAAAATAATGTAATTAAAATGCAATAATGTTCTACATAATTTAAAGACATAATCTTCCATATTTAGCCCATGTACACACTCATCACCTCGTGTACACGACTTTCAACACATCAAAATTTTCATTTCAATACTAATCCTGAGGGAAATTTCCCCCACACAAGGTCAGATAGGTCACTTACCTCGACTTGTGTAATTCTTTACTCTGCTATGCCTTTGCCTCGTGAATTGGCCTCCAAAAGTCTCGTATCTAGTCACAATTAATTTGATTCAATCAATACAAATTATAGGAATAAATTCCATATGAAAATACAAATTTTCTAACAAAATTCGAAATTTAACCCAAAAATTGCCCGTGTGGCCTACATCTCGGAACCCGACAAAAGTTACAAAATATGAACGCACATTCAACCACGAGTCCAACCATACCAAATTTACCAAATTCCGACTTCAACTCGACCTCCAAATCTCAAATTCTTATTTTGAAATCCCTAGGCCCAAGTGCTTTAATTTCACCTCGAAAACATATAATCTAGTCGAAATACTCAATGATAATCTAATATTATTAACTAACGATTATCACATGTGACTTACCTCAAGTTTTCCCGTGAGTTCTCTCTGAAAAATAGTCCAAAACCGAGTTGAAAATATCCAAAATAACAAAAAATGTTGGAACCTCTCTGTTTTGTAATCTGGTCAGTGCTTTCGCACCTGCGGAAACTTAGCCGCTTTTGCGGTCTCGCAGGTGCGAGGAACCAACTGCTTCTGCGGACTACCCAAGTCACCACTGCCTCCACTTTTGCGCCTTCTCGTCCGCATTTGCGGTCACGCAGGTACAGAATTTTCCTTCGCACCTGCGACCACTACCTCATCAGCCCCCTTTCCGCTTCTGCGAGTCCGCACTTACGGGCAGTTCCTCCGCAGGTGTGATGACACTAGAAGTTGTAAAATTTCAGAATTTGCCTAAGTTCAAAAAATGATCTGATTTCGATCTAAATCACACTCGGGGTACTTGGGACCCCATTCGAATATATCAACAAGTCCTAAAACATCATACGAACTTACTCGAAATCTCAAATCACATCAAACAGCGCTAAAATCACGAATCATACCTCAATTCAAGCTTAGTGAAACTTAAGAATTTCCAACTTCTACATTCTATGGCGAAACCTATCAAATCAAGTCTGATTTACCTCAAATTTGACACACAAGTCATAAATGACATAACGGAGCTATGAAAATTTTCAGAACTGGATTTCGACTCCGATATCAAAAAGTCAAATCCTCGGTCAAACTTCCAAACTTAAATTTCTATTTTAGCCATTTCAAGCATAATTTAGCTACGGACTTCCAAATAATTTTTCAGACACGCTCCTAAGTCCAAAATCACCATACAGAGCTATTAGAATTATCAAAACTGTATTCCAGGGTCGTTTATACATAAGTCAATATCCGGTCAACCTTTTCAACTTAAGTTTTCATCCTTGAGACTAAGTGTCTCAATTCATTCCAAAATTTCTCCGCACTCGAACTGACTATCCCAGCAAGTCACAATACAGCTATAAAGTACAGAATTAGCAGTAAATAGGAGAATGAGATTATAACTTTCAAAACGACCGGCCGGATCATTACAACAATTAACATTACATTTGTTTTTGTTATAAGTAGATGTAACTAAGGAAGCTGAAGATTCCATAGATATGATGTATAGAAATATTTTACAAATGCAAAATGAATATATCAAAAATGAACAAGTGTGATGGAGAACTTGAAATACATAAAGAAGTTTGACTAGGTTATCAAGGTATATATTCATAACTGATTTAACTTATTATTTTTTTTTAATTATTTATCATTACATTACATCTATCTTTTGTCACAAATGTAACTGAGGAATCTGAGGTTTCATGGATACGATGTATACAAATATCTCACAAATGCGAAATGAATATTTGAAAAATGAACAAGTACGACGGAGAATCGAAATATATAAAGGCGTTTTACCAAATCACCCGTTCAAGGAATGACCAAATATATTATGAATGTACAAGAGTTCTTTGTTTGGCATTATTCACAATCTCAAGAACACTACGCACATTAAAGATTATTTTGTGCTATTATTTTGTTTGCATTTTTTTTTTTGCTATACTAACTTATTGTCACGACCCCAAATTACCTCTGTAGGATGTCGTGATGGCACCTAATATCTAAGACTAGGTAAGCCTATCAATGCGGAATAACAATAGAAATCTGAAATAAATAATCTTTAAATTCACATAATTACAACTTCCAAAACCCAGTAGAAATAAGTCACAAGCTTCTAAGAATTTATTCTTAATGTATCTATATATCAGAGTCTAAGAAAAATAGGGAAGCAACATAATAATGATAGAAGGGGACTCCGAAGTTTGCGGACGCTGGCAGATATACCTCAAAATCTCCGTACACAGGTAGCTCAGTGATGTCTGGACTAGTAGGATGTACCTGGATCTGCACAAAAAGATGTGCAGAAGCGTAGTATGAGTACACCACAGCGGTACCCAGTAAGTGCCAAGCCTAACCTCGGTAGAGTAGTGACGAGGTCAGATCAGGCCCTACTGGAATAAAACAATATAATAAAAATAAAATGACAATGGAAATGAATCAAGTAAGTAGTATGTCACCAATTAACTACGCAAAATAACGGCAAATAATACCTCGTGGAAACAAAACATAATTCTTTTCAACTTTAAAAAAATCACAACAATAATCAAAGGCAACTGCGGCCATAAATCAATATCAACAAGGGCACTCCCGAGGTACCGCCTCTAGTCCCAAATCATAAATAAATTCACAATATCTCATTTCTTTATATCACCGCGGGAGTCTTCACAATTTATTTTAAAGAAAATATTTTTTCCGAAATAGAATCCCGCGTTTTAGCTACCATTATCACACCGCATGACTTCTAGTAGTTCCCCTACTAGCCACGCGTATCAAGCCACCTTTATCTGACCGCATGCGTTTCAATACCCAGACCTTATACCACCACATGCGTATCAATATCATAATATATCACAATTTGCACCTCAAGTGCCCAAATATTTCAACTTGCCAAAATAAATCAGAATCAGAATACTTTTCCACAATAAGGAGCTCATGGCTCAATCATAGTAAATACAAAAGTCTTCACAAAATATCCAGCAAAATAATATCCATTATTTCCACAATACGGACCTCACAGCTCAATCACAATGAATACAAAAATCTTCACAAAATATTCAGCAGAAATAATATTGACTTAACATCCAATTATTTAATGTAAAATACTTTATTTTTAATAATAAATTAATTTAAGAAAATTCAACCTTTAAATAATGCATAGAATAAAAGAAAACAGAGTTTTAACTAAATAGGTAAAAATAATTAGTAGAAAAAATGTCAGGCAACTTTAGGAATATAAAATAGATCAATGATGATGATAAAATAATTTAATTAATGTGTGACACAAATATACACAATGTAAAAATATAATCTTTCACATTCAGCCTGTGTACACACTCGTCACCTCGTGTACATGACTTTCATCACATTATAATTATCCCATCAATATCAATCCTAGGGAAAATTTCTCCCACACAAGGTTAGACAAGTCATTTACCTCGACTTGCTTCAATTTAATCTACTAGTAGGCCTTTTCCTCGATTATCCAATTCTGAATGGCTCGAATCTAGCCAAAATAATTCGATACAGTCAACAAAAATTATAGGAATCAATTTCATAAGAAAATACTAAATTTTTCAATAAAATCCGAAATTAGCTCAAAAATTGCCTGTGGGCCCACGTCTTGGAATTCGACGAAACTCACAAAATCCGATAACCCATTCAATTACGAGTCCAACCATACCAGTTTCACTCAAATCTGACTCCGAAATCTTAAAAATTCGTTTCTATGGGATTTCTAAAATTTTCCCAATATCAATCTCAAAACACTAATTAAATGGTGAAAACAATGATATATTTACGTATATTGACCAAATCCGAGTTAGAATCACTTACCCCCAATATTTTTCCTTGAAAATCTATCAAAAATAGCCTCTGCTCAAACTCCAATTTGTCAAAAATGGCGAATGGGACGAAGTCCCTTGCTTTATAATTTACAGATCTGTCCAGGCTGCCTTCGATCCCGGGCCTCAATCCTGGCCCTCGATCCTGGCTTCGATCATGGGCCTTCGATCCTCGGCCTCGATCCTGGGCCTCGATCTTCGTCCTTCGATACTCGGCTCGATTTCTGGGCTCGATTTTTCTGCATTTCTAGCATAAATATTACAGCAGCTTTTGCAGCAGCTGTTTAGGTCCAACTTATGATCCATTAACAATCCGAAACTCACCCGAGGCCCTCGGGCCCCCAACCAAATGCACCAACAAGTCCTAAAGTATCATACAGACTTAGTCGAAACCTCAAATCACATCAACAAGTCCTAAATTCTTAATGAAACTTAAGAATTTCCAACTTCTACATTCGATGCCGAAACCTATTAAATCAAGTCTGATTGGTCTCAAATTTTGCACACAAGTCATAAATGACATAACAGAGCTATGAAAATATTCAGAACTGGATTCCGATCCCGATATCAAAAAGTCAACTCCCCGGTCAAACTTCAAAACTTAAATTCCTATTTTAGCCATTTCAAGCCTAGTTTCACTACGGACGTCCAAATAAAATTTCGATCACGCTCCGAAATCCAAAATCACCACACAGAGCTGTTGGAATCATCAAAATTCTATTCTGGGTTCGTTTACACATAGGTCGACATCCAGCCAACCTTTTCAACTTAAGTTTTAAACTTTGGAACTAAGTGTTCCAATTCATTCTAAAATCTCTCCTGACCTGAACCGACTACCCCGGCAAGTCACATAACAGTTATAAAGTACAGAATAAGCAGTAAATAGGGGAATGGGGCTACAACCTTTAAAACGACTGGCCGGGTCGTTACACTTATATGCACGACTATTATGATTTTTTTTTGGTGATACATGACTATTATGATTATATGTATGTCTTTTTTTTATATATAGATCCATATTTTCAAAAAAATTGTATTCATTGTTTTAGTATATGCAACCTAAACTAATAAATAATAATTAAAAGAAGAAAAACAGAAGGTAAGATTGAATACAATTGAATCATATGTGATACAAAATTTTAACTATGCTTATTGGCCCGTTGAATACAATTGAAGCATGAGAATTACTTTTGAAAGTTTGGATATTTTATCGGCACGTTGACAATAAAAGTTAGAGGATCAAGATGTGATTATTCATTATATTATATCGTGATTCTAATAGAATTTGTGTTTTAACTATTTGAGCTAATAGTTATAACATAAACTAATGATGAAATAGCCACACAAAGAAAATAATAAAATAATATATCAAAACCACAAAAACATGTGAAAAGTTTTGATTTCGTGAAAACGTTCTCATTATGAATGATAATGTGAATCAAAGTGATGATATAAAAATAATAACAAAATTGGTGCTAAATATAAATTATAAAAATGTCAATCTATTATCTGTTATTAAAAGTTACATCTACTGTAATTAGATAAATGATTGTGAGAAAATATTACCAAATAGAAATTCATAAATTGAGTAAATTTCCATTCTTGGCCCACTTATTTAGACTATTATTTGTTGCAAGTAGAATTTAGCGTGACAATAATAAATATTTTCCGCGCATCTTAATTAATGCTTAGCTACCTGCTTTCAGAGGCGGCAGAAGGTGATAATGTTCCTTTCCTCTTTTGGAAATAAATATTTATTCCCAAAAAGCAAAAGCTTGTCTACCAAATTTGGAAACTGAACAATTATGGTATAATATCATCAATAGGTCCCTATTTTGCTGTGACCTCTTTTAACTTTTCCACTATGATAATCAAACTAGAATAAAATTTGAATTTGAAAAATAGAGACACCCTTTATTGTCATTGCTATTTATCTTGTCCAGTGCTTGATTTAAGGAAGTCTAATTAGCTTTAAGGAAGTCTAATTAAAGCTAATGAAAGCTTCATTGCATATGAAAATAAGAAAGTTTCTATATATATATATATATATATATATATATATATTCACTACAAAGAATTGAATTACCAAAGCTTTATGTTCTAGTGATAGCTTACGTTTTTAGAATTGTATAGATCTGTTTTTTTCTCTTGTACTTACTAGATAACTGACTGTGTTATTAATCTAGGCTCTAGCTATGGTTTTGTAAGGTTTTCAAAGGTAATTAATACAAAAGTTAGTTACCTAAAAAAAGAATTACCAAAACCAAGCCAAGGTTACAGATTATCTACGGGATCCTATTAAAATTTCTAGATCAAAGCAAAAAATATCCCATCTAATATTTATGGACAATCTAATAATTTTTGCTAAAGCAAAAAAAATAACAAAAGTTTAATGTCATTATTGACACACTAAACTACTTTGATAATATCTCGGAAACAAAATAAATTTTAACAAAGTCAAAATCTTTTCTCTAATGACGGGCAAAAACCAACCAAAAAAAAAAAGACCTGGAGATTTATCTAAAACAAAGAAGGAGTTAGGGGACAAATCTTAGCCTTAAAATCTCTCTAAAAAAATTAGAGCTGACACATCACAGAAATTAGGACGAAAGGGGTAATAATAAGTCATAGAAGAGATTACTCTTTGGGTGTTTACAAGAATAATTAGGTGCACCGTAAGGGATGGGGAAAAAAAAAATTAATTGCATGATAAATGGACACCAAATTCCGTCCCCCTAGCAGAAGCTTAAAATGCCTACCTAGTTGAAATTAATACTAATGGATTTTTACATGTTTATTTTTTTAGTTAGTATATAACAACAACAACAACAAAATCTCACTTGTGCTATTATTTGCAAAGCTTCAGTTGGAATGGCCTGTAACAATTCGGGCTCTTTGATTTTTGCAATAAAAGGAATAGCAACTCTCGCAGGAATTTTCAATATCTTAGATTTGTTCCCGTCCCTCAAGTTTCTTGAGTTCACCATAGGATCCAAGCAAAAGCTAGTTAAAACACTACTAAAAAATAGTTGTTTACCGATGTAATTATCAATGAATTGCCTAATAATTTATTCATATTAATTAATGATATTGCTAATATAATTTTACTTACTTTAGTTGTCAATTTAAGATAATTAAATAATCACCAATATTTGTCACGTATACCAATAATAAACTTTTACCTAATATGTAATTATCAATGTATAGGCTAGTGAATCACTAACATTACTTAAGGATATGTTCTTAGTACACTTCTACTTAGTGTAATTATCAATCTATAAGCTAATTATAACTATTACACTTCTCCTTATTGTAACTATCAATATATAGGCTAATCAATTGTTAACATTACTTAACGATACCACTAATAAACCTCTACATACTTTAATTATTAATTTAGAGATAAACAATCACTAACATTTCTCACAAATAGCATTAATACACTTTTATTTAGTGTATAATTATCAATGTATATGCTAATCAATCACTAACATCACCTATATTAGGATGCCACTAGTTCACTAATACTTAGTGCTATTATCAATGTATATAGGCTAATCAATCACCAACATTAGTTACAGATATATTATTAATACACTTATACTTCGTGTAATATGAATCTACGAACTAAATACAATTAATACACTTTTACTTAGTATATTATCAATGTGTATGATAATCAATTGTTAACATTACTTATGGACACCGTTAATATACTTCTAGTTATAGTAATTATTAATTTATAAGATAAATCATCACTAATATTTCTTACGAAAATGACTAATACACTTCTTCTTAGTGTGTAATTATTAATGTATAGGTTAATCAATGTAGTTAAGGATACTGCAAATTCACTTTTACTTTATGTAATTACAAATTACTAAGCTGATTACCACTAATATCTTTTTAAGTAGTGTGATTACCATGAATACAGTTTCACTTAGTGTAATTTTTAATAAATAGGCTAATCAACCACTAAGATAATTAAGTAAATACTTACCGAGGGACTTACCGACGGCCTTCCTCGCTATTGTATAATAAAAAATACAAAATAATAATGTATAAGATTATATATTTAAATTACCGACGGAAGTCCATCGGTACCGTAAGAACATAATTCAAAATATTATATAAATGCAACAGCAATTGAGTCCGTCGATAACTTTATTTTCTTTTTCATTGATTTTTTTAAATACATCGAGAGACACCGTCGGTACCTAAAAAAATAATTCAAAAATATAAATACAAAATGTTGCGAGAGAGTCCGCCGGTAATTTATCGACAGAATGCATCGGTACAACCAACTAAATTTTGACCGGTCAAAGTATCATTATTTATCCAGAGTTGTCCGTCGGTACTTTTTAAAAAAATTAGAAATTAAAAAGTTCAAAAGTACCGAGGGACTCCGACGGAAACTCCCTCGGAATAGCGACGGAAAAATGTATGTCGGTACTGTTGCGCCGGTAAACAGTTGTTTTTTAGTAGTGAAATCCATCAAGAATGTGATCTCCTTCTTGAAGAAAATTTTCGTGAACACGAAGCTAGCGTAGAAAGAAATAACAATGAGCCCCTTGATCAAGAAGATATTTTGCACCTTCTTTTAAGGCTTAAAGACAAGGAGAGCCACAACTTTAAGATCCCTTTAACAAGAGATAACATCAAAGCTATAGTCTTGGTAAGTAATAATACCTAGATCTTCATGTCAATCTCTTCCCCCTTTTCTTCTTCTTAAAAAAGTACTTATTATTTATTTTTGACTACAAATGAACCCTAAAATTGCCTATCAATTGGGCACCAACAGGACATGTTCGCTGCCGGAACTGTGACATCAGCAACTACACTTGAATGGGCCATGTCTGAAATAATGAAGAATCCAACTATCATGAAAAACATGCAAGCTGAAGTCAGAGAGATCTTGAAAGGAAGAAAAATAGTTGATCAATATGATATTCAGAATCTGAAGTACTTGAAATTAGTTGTCAAGGAAACTCTAAGGCTTCATCCTCCTGGTCCATTGTCTTTACCTAGGGAATCAATAGAGCAATGTGAGGTTAATGGGTACATCATACCTAATAAAACTATAGCCCTAGTGAATATGTGGGCAATGGGAAGGGATCCTCACTATTGGCATGATCCAGAGAAATTTGAGCCCGAGAGGTTCGATAAGTCGTTGAGTACTTTCTCTTTTGGTTTCTTTATTTTTCCTTATAATTACTTGTACAGTTGTACTCCTCATGTACTACCGCAACAACAACAACAATCCAGTATAATCCTACTAGTGGGGTCTGGGGAGGGTAGTGTGTACGCAGACCTTACCCCTACCCTGGGATACTAGTGGGGTCTGGGGAGGGTAGTGTGTACGTAGACCTTACCCCTACCCTGGAATAGAGAGGCTGTTTCCAAATGACCCTCGGCATCCTTCCCTCCAAGAACTCCCCACCTTACTCTTGGGGTGACTCGAACTCACAATCTCTTGGTTGGAAGTGGAGGGTGCTTACCATCAGAGCAATCCATCTTGTCGACATAATAAACTACAATTTTATTATATAAGGGTTGTGCATGTAATATTATCTTTGTTTTATGGAATTTGCCTTTCTGATATAGTATTTTCTTAGTTATCGTCTACAAAGGGAAGGATCAATGTTCTTGGGAGTCTTCTAATTGATGTAATCAGGAATGGATATTATGGACTGGTGACTCATAATTCTTAGTTCACTTACTTTTTTTTGACTATTTATTTTCTTTTTCCAAATAAAAAAATAAGGGCTAAAATTTTCTCATGACGCACCTATGCATTCCTAAAACTGTAGTCCCACGTAACAAATTCACAATGTAATCCTTAAGAGAGTATTATTTAGGAGGGAGAATTATTCTCTTCATATTTTTGTAGTCTCTTTTATATAGCTAATTGTTCATATGTAGGTCAATTGACTAAATCAAGTTAATTATTATATATTTTTCGAAAAATAATACTTCACCAAAATGCAGAAATATATTCGCTTTATCTCAGACTAATGGGTGAAAATCATAGTTTTCCTCTAACATTACTTTAAAAATCAGATATTTCCTCCAACTTCAAGGAATAGAAATTCTCCTCATCCTATTTTATGCGATATCTAATTTTCCTTGACCGTCACGACCCAAATTTTATTAAGTAGTGATAGAACCAAACCCACCTACTAGGTGAACCAACCAACATAAAACACAACCCAAACTGAAGATCATTTAATAAATAATAAAATAAGAATGCGAAGTTTAATACAAACTACCCCAAGAACTTGTGGCATAAATCATGAGCAACTAAGAATAGCAATTCAACACTAATTTGATAAAATACACTATCTCTTTGAATATATATATACACACACACACAAGATCCTAGTATACCATGAACAAATGGCAGCTGATAACTGAAATGCTAATATATCTTCAATACTAGCTCTTGAACTCCACAATAGCTCAGCTCTAAAATTTGCACACAACGTGCATAAGTTTAGTATGAGTATAACCGACTCCTGTAGCACCCGAAAATTTGTTCAAATGTTTAAGGCCTCATTAGGAGGTCATTAGCACTAAGCATATCATTTGTAATCTAACAACAACTATGTTTATGGATAAATCTATTTGGGTACGTGGACATGTATTGAACATGATTTGAAAGGTTATAATGATGTTTATAAGTGGGGAGAAGTATATTGGAACAAGTTAGAATTGTTGAAGAGAAAAAGACGCCCGAAGTCGCACATGACCTATTTTCAAATGATCATATTTCCATGTCTATGACAAGTTACGTTGTGGATAGCTATCAAATTAAAGTTCTTTGAGTCTAGTTTCCAATGGTTTAAATCGTTCACCATTTAAACTTTTGTACAAAAGTTATGACAACTTTACTAGCATTCTCCAACATACGCGCCCGCGCACCTGAAGAAGTTGGCTGCCCCAAGTGCGCGCCCTGCTGCGTGGCAGTGCACCTAGAAAGGTTATATATGCCCCTAGGTTGGGGAAAAATAATTTGGGGTTAAATTTTAGGAGTTCATTGGGGCTTTGAAGAGGATTTAGATCAAGGCTTCACTTGATCATACAAGGTGAGTTTTTATTCAAGTTTTGTGTTAATTCAGGTTAATTAACACTAATAGTAAGAAGATTCAAACATGAAATTTGTTAGATTCTTTCAAATACTCCAAGAATACAAAAATAAAAATATTTAAAATTTATCTTCAAGAGGTAATCCCACTACTCAATGTTCATCTATTATATGTAAATAAGTATATAGAAGGTGATTTGGAGTAAACTCATAGTTTGGTTGAGTTGAGAGATGAACCCTAAAAATGGGTATTATGAATAAAATTGACTAGTGGGTAGAGATGATAAATAGTGTTTATTTGATAAAAATAAGCTAAATAATATTCTTTATAATTTTGTGAGCAATTCAATTATCGAATATCGTATTGTTGAGTATGGAATGAGAGATTTAGAGTTTTAAACTCAAGAACTGACTTTTATAGTGGGAATATTAATTTTTACTAGACTTGTAAAGTAAGATATATGTGTTGAACACTTAGTTGACTTGGTTGGTGTTAACGTTATGTATCGTTGATGAATATGAGTTGTTAGGTAGATATTGACTTGTTGGCTATGTTTGAAAGTTCTAAATGAATTGGAGCCTTATATTACTATTTGGAACTTAGAATTAAGATAATTTGATTAATACTTACTCTACTTAACCGATCTCATGTAATCACCAAGTACTATAACTAACCTCAGCGAGGTAATAGATGCAAGAATTATCAATGATACTCGCTAATAACCTACTCAGTTCATGAATTTCTACAAGTACACAATAATAATATCATCAAATCAGGAAAACACATATAAAGTCACCTTGGTGCACAAGAGATAATATGCTAAACTCTATATTAGTTAAAAATCCAGCATATAGAGGAGATATGCTCATAAAACAAGTATACATCCAAGAAAATTAGCGAGTAGAGAAAATGCAATAACCGAACCAAATATTGATCAATTTTTCCCATACTGTGTGTACATCATCGAGAGAGAAACATGAGAGGCTGACCCTATGGGGGTGAATCCTCATCCACAAGTTGCACGAACAACTCACGTTCTATAAATAATAATCGAACGGACAAATTACATGCTATATATAACAACTGCACAGACAACTCACGTGCCATATATATCAATCGCACGGATAATTCATGTGCTATCATAGCTCAGCCACACGGACAACTTACATGCTATCATATCTCGGATCTACACGGAGAGGTCATGTGCTATCATATCTCAACAACAGGGACAACTCACATGCTATTATATCTCAACCGCACAGACAACTCACGTGCTACCAATCCAGTCTATATCACATAGAAAGTAGATATATAACATTACATGTACATGAACAATGAATATCAAATTACATATTCATGGACAGGTATAAGTGACGTGCTAAGGTGTGTTCATGTGCAAAGTGTGCTACCATAGCTCAATTAGGCAATTATATCACTAAAATAGTATTTATCATGTTTAATCAAGATATTAAATCATATGTAACCTCAAACATGGTTCAAATAGCTTACAAAGGGGTATAAACATAAGAAACATAATAACATGAAGCTTAGCAATCAATTCAAGGCATATCATAGCCTAAGTACTACCCCGAGCATGAATAATATCCCAGTACACACACATGGGCTTAACTCCTTACATGTGCGCTACCCATAGAACGTAGCCATCACTAACAACTCAGATATCTAGTGCCTCAACCAAGTTTAGGTAAGATACTTACCTCAAGCAAGCCAAATCAATACTCTAGAAATCTCTTTCCGCGTGAATCAACCTCTGGACTGCTCGAATCTAGCCAAAATAACTTAATATTATCAATAAAAGCCATAGGAAACAATCCCAAATAATAAATCTATGATCTTGATATAAATACACAAAGTCAACCCCGGGCTCGCACCCCGAAACCAACAAAACTTACATATCCCGAACACCCATACCAATACGAGTCTAAATATATATGTTTCATCCAAACCAGCCCTTAAATCGACCCTTAAATCATCAATTTTTACTTTATAAAAGGTTTTCCATAATCCGCAATGTTTCTCACTTTGATTTACCAATCAAACGCTAAAATTAATGTTGGAATCATGACTAATAAACAAATTGGAGTAAACAATACTGACCCCAATCCAAATCGTGAAAATCCCCTAAAATATCACCTAAATCCAAGCTCCCTATCTCAAAGTGTGATAGAATAACTCAAACCCTCGAAATAGAGTACTTAATGGTCTACCCAGGCATATGCATCGTGATCGCGAGACCTATATCGCGATTGCGGAAGCCAAAAACTCATCAGCACAAAACTTCCCTCCACGAACGCGAAGCCTTCATGCGAATACGACCCCTACACAAGACATGCTTACGTGAATGCAACCTACCATGTGCGATTGCGTGGTCAAATCTCTGGCCTTATTACACGCCTTCACGAACGTGACACCTGAGCGCAAACGCGAAACATCACATCCCAGAGCTTCGTGAACGCGACGCGTCCCACGCGACCGCGAAGGATAAAACCTTGCCGGCCTAAATTTCCACTCCGCAATTACGAGCCTCTATTCACGATCGCGATGAAGAACCTCTGCACCAGAAATCAGCAGTCCAAAATAAAGGAAAATGATCCGAAACCACTCCAAAATACAGTCGGGGCACCCGGAACCCTATCCATCATACAAACCAATCCCAAATTATAACACGGTCCTACTCGAGGATTCAAATCACACAAAATAACATCAAAATCATTAATCTCACATCAATTCAAACTTAATGAACTAATTCAAATTTTCGAATTCAAAACTTATGCCAAACATTCCTAAAAACTCCAAATATTCTCAAAATTTATATACAAGTCCCAAATGACATAACAGGTCTATTCCAATTATCGAAAAAATAATACGAACTCGGTATCATAAAAGTCAACTCCCGGTCAAACCTATGAACCTTTCAAACCTTCAAGTTACCAACATTTGCCAAATGGAACCAAATCTATCTAGGAACCTCCAAATCAAAATTTGAACATACACCTAAGTCCAAAATTACCATCCGGACCTAATGGAACTATCAAAACTCCAATCCGAGATCAAAGATATAAAAGTCAAATTTGGTCAACACTTCCAACTTAAGCTTCCAAACTAGGAACTAAGTATTCCAATTCGATCCAAAACCTCCACGAAACAAAACCAACCATACCCGCAAATCACATTGCAACAAATACACCTACGACGGGCATCAAATAGGGGAAACGAGACTAAAATACATAAAATGACTGATAGTGTCACGACCCAATTCCCGCTATAGGCCGTGATGGTGCCCAACATCGCTGGTAGGCAAGCCAACGGTGAACTAATCTATTTAATTATTCATTTTATCACTTTTAAAATCATAAATTTTATTCAACAAAAAAACTAAGTATATAAGGCTATGGTGATATAAAGCATAAATAAAACATAAGAGTGAAATGATGATATTAATATGCAAAAATCCATAACCATCTACTAGTAACTCCCAAAACCCGATGTCACAGGTGTACGAGTAATCTAGTAGAATATACAAAACTCCTATAGCTAGTGTCTGAGATAAAATAGATAGAAATAATAAATACAACAAGGAGGAGACTTCGGGTGCTGCAGAACGGCGTATGGGAAGAAGCTCACCACTAGGTCTCCGGGTAACGGGGACGCGCGCCTGGATGGCCATCAGATGTACCTGCCTCAGAACCTGCACAATTAGTGCAGAAGTATAGCATGAGTACCTAAACAATGTGTACCCAGTAAGTATCTAGTCTAACCTCGAAGAAGTAGTGACGAGGGGTTGGCATCGACACTTACTATAGGTCAATAAATAAAATACAAGAATTATAGATAGACATGAAATACAACCGCAACAATAGAATAAGAAGTAATAAATAAGTGATTCATTATCAAAGTACCAATCTAAAATCTCCGAATATCACATGCCAATTTCAACAATTATAGGACATCAAGTAGTTACAAATTCTCAAGTCATGAAGGAAATATCAAGTATAATCGGACTTCTAGTATCATCGCACATGAAATATGCTGAGGTCGTACGTCCTGATCCATAATAATCGTGTACATACACTACGGAGGTCGTACGGTCCGATCAATATATGCATCTCATTATATATAAATATTGTCGAGGCGTTCGGCACGATCCACGGGAATTGAGAAACTCTTCAAACTACGGGACATACGTTTACAACACCAAGATAGGCACATAAAAGAGCATACATTTTCTATCAACAATCGAATATTCCGCCAAAACTCAAGTAACGAAGGTTGGTCTAACATAATCTCTAATCAAATTTCACTTATTAATACAAGTAAGTAAACTAACAAGTTGGGTTTAAATAATACAAATATTACTTGATAAAGTCCTATGTCTACCCGGACATAACATGGTTTTAGCTATGTACGGTTCGTGCGTACATAGCACCCTCAATTATTAACAAATAACAATTTAAAAACCTATGGGGTTAATTCCCTCTTACAAGATAAGGCAAGAGACTTACCTCACTTCCAAGTTCACTACCCGACTCGTCAACCACACTAATCGCCTCAAATCGATGCCGAGCAATCCGAAACTACCCAAAGGTCATACAAACTAATCAATATAAGCTCAAAAGTTCATAATTTAACTATTAAAGTAATTACCCAATCTAATTTGAAAAATTCATAAAAGTCACCCCCGGCCCCACGTGCCCGGATTCCTAAAATATTTATAGATAAATATTACCCATAACCTTACGAACTCAAATATATAATTTATACTCAATTTCATAATTATTTTTGTGGTCTAATCCCATTTTTACCAAAACCTAGGTTTTTCATCATAATCCCATAATTTCTCCAATTTCTATGTTAACATCTACCCATAATCTATGTATTAAACTTACATTATGTAGGAATAACTTATCTTGAGATGCTAGGTGAAAATCCCTCTCCAAGGAGCTCTAAAATTGGACAAGAGTTGAGAGAAATGAAGAAAATGAGCCTAAGTCCCGTGTTTTAAAAATGCTTCTGCCCAGTGATCTTTCTTTGCGATCGCGACAATGCCCTCGCGATCGCGAAGGCAAAATTGCCCAAGCCTAGAAAATGTCCTTCGCGAACGCGACAGGAGACTCGCGATCATGAAAGCTTGTCCAACCTAAAATTCGCGAACGTGGTCCACACTTCACGAGTGAGAAGAGCAATGGCTAGCTAACCTTAGGCCCAACCCCCCTTTTATGTGAACACGTGACACTCATTGCGAACACGAAGGTCACATGTCCTAAACCATCGCGAACGTGACCAAGTGATCGCGAACGCGAAGAACAAAACAACCCTACCCCAAATCCTTCATCGCGAATGCGAGACTCCCTCTATGTTCGCGAAAAAGGAAACCAGTAGCAGAAAATATGCTATTTTGGACTAAACTCCGGGTGGTCCAAAGCACACCCATGCCACCCGAGACACCGTTCAAATACACCAACAAGTCCACAAACATAATACGGGCCTGCTCAAATCCTCGGAACACATAAAACAACATCAAAACTATTAATCGCACCCTAAAACCAAATTAATCAACTTATGAACTTCAAACTTCTTCAACTAGCTCCGAAAGCGGCGAATAATACTTAGACAACTCGGAATGATGCCAAATTTTGTGCACAAGTCATAAATCACCATACAAATCTATTCTTAGGCTCAAAATCCCAAACAGACATTGATAAAACCAAAGTCTGCTTTAAACCAAATCTAAGAAACTCTAAAAACTTCAAGGCGCCAACTTTCAACATTAAGCGCCGAAATGCTTGCAGATCACCTGAAAATCGATTCGAACACTCCCAAGTCCAAAATTATCATACAAACTTATCAGAACCATCAAATCCCAGTTCCGAAGTCGTTTACTCAAAATGTTGACTCAAGTCAAATGTGGCTACCTTAGGCCCTTATTAAGGAACTAAGTGTTCCGAATTCAACCTGAACCCTTCCAAAACCAAATCAATCATCGTCGTAAGTCATAAAATAGTAAAAGCAGATATGTGAAGTCTTAAATAGGAGAACGGGGATCTAGAATGTGAAACGACTTGTCAGGTCATTATATCCTCCGCCTCTTAAACAAATGTTCGTCCTCGAATGAGTCTTTAATCATACCTAGAGTGATGAATAAGTGTGAATATCTGCTCCACATGTCCTCCTCGGTCTCCTAATTTGCCTCATCGACTGGTTGACCCCTCCACTAGACCTTTACTGATGAAATCTTCTTAGACTTCAACTGGCAGACCTTCCTGGAAACAATGGTATTTGGCTTGTCCTCATAAGCCAAGCTCTCATCTACCTGGTATTTGGCTCGGCATGGTACTTCCGGAGCATAGACATGTGGAAAACCGAATGAACTCCCGATAGACTGGGAGGCAAAGCAAGCTTGTAAGAAACCTCTCTAACTTGCTCTAACACCTCAAATGGACCAATGAACCTCGAACTCAGCTTGCCCTTCTTTCCGAACCTCATGATACCCTTCATCAGCTGGAATTTCGAGAGAACCTTCTCGCACACCATAAATGATAAATCACACGCCTTCTTATCTACGTAACTCTTCTTTTTGGAGTGAGCTGTGTGAAGTTGCTCCTGAATCAACTTTACCTTATTTAAGGTATCCTTTACCAAATTAGTACCATAAAACCTGGCCTCGCCGGACTCAAACCAACTGATGTGGGAACGACATCGCCGACCATATAAAGCCTCAAATGAAGCCATCTTGATGCTGGACTGATAAATGTTGTTATAAGAAAACTTGGCCAAAGGTAAGAATCGATCCCACTGCCCTCTGAAGTCAATCACACATGCTTTGAGCATATCCTCTAGAATCTAAATGGTCCTCTCTGACTGCCCGTCAGTTTGCGAATGAAAAGCGATGCTAAGATCTACCCGGGTACCCAAATCACTTTGTACCGCTCTCCAGAAATATGAGGTGAACTGAGGGACTCTATCTGAAATGATGGAAATAGGCACACCATGCAATCAGATAATCTCCTGGATATAAATCTGGGCCAACCTCTCTGAAGAGTACGTAGTCACTACTGGAATGAAGTGCGCCAACTTGGTCAGTCTGTCGACAATGATCCAAATGACATCAAATTTCCTCCACGTCAGCGACAACCCAACAACATGTCCATAGTGATGTGCTCGCACTTTCACTCCGTTATAGCCATCTGCTAAAGTGAGCCACCCGACCTCTGGGGCTCACACTTAACCTGCTGGCAATTTAGACATCTCGCCACATACTCAACTATGTCCTTCTTCATCCGCCGTCAGCAGAAATGCTACCTCAGGTCACGATACATCTTCGTAGCACTTGGATGAATAGAATATCGTGAACTGTGCGTCTCCTCTAGAATCGTCTCCCTCAGGCCATCAACATTCAGAACACATAGGCGACCCTACAGTCGTAGAACACCATCATCACCGATAGTAACCTCCTTGGCACCACCCTGTAGCATTATCTCTCTAATAACCAGCAAGTGCAGATAATCGTATTGTCGAGCCTTATTCCGCTCAAATAAAGAAGACTGAGCCACAACACATGCAAGAACTCGACTAGGCTCTGAAATATCCAACCTCACAAGTTTTTTAGCTAAGGACTAAATGTCCAAAACCAATGGCCTATTCTCTGTCGGAATGAATGCCAAACTACACATACTCTCAGCCTTTCTGCTCAAGGCATCCGCTACCACATTCACCTTGCCCGGATGATAGAGGATAGTAATATCATAATCATAATCCTTCAGTAACTCAAGCCACCTGTGTTGCCTCAGATTAAGATCCTTTTTCTTAAAACAATGCTGCAAACTGCGGTGATCGGTGTAAACCTTACACGACACCCTATAAAGATAATGTAGATCTTGAGGGCATGAACTATCGCTGCCAACCCAAATCATATACAGGGTAATTATTCTCATGGGGATTCAGCTTATGTGAAGCATATGCAATAACTTTCCCCTCCTGCATCAATACACAACCCAAGCCAATGTGTGAAACATCGCAATACATAGTATACATTCCAGAATCGGAGGGCAACACTAACACCAGTGCTGTAGTCAATGCGGTCTTGAGCTTTTGAAAGCTTGCCTTGCAATCATCTGACCATCTGAATGGAATACCCTTCTAGGTCAATCTAGTCAAAGGAGCTGTAATAAATGAGAAGCCCTCCACAAATTGATGAGAATAACCTGCTAACCCCAAGAAACTCCTAATCTCGGTCGCTGTGATAGGACGAGGCCAACTCTGAACTGCCTCGATCTTCATGGGATCCACCTTAATACACTCACCTGATACAACATGCCCCAATAACTCCACAGAATCTAACCAGAACTCGCACTTGGAGAATTTAGCATATAATTTTTGTTCCCGGAAGGTTTGAAGCACAATCCTCACATGTTGCTCGTGCTCCTCCATACTACGCGAATAGATCAATATGTCATCAATGAAGACAATGAAAAATAGGTAAAGATAAGTCCTGAACACCTGATTCATCAAATCCATAAATGCCGTCGGGGCGTGAGTCAAGGCAAAGGACATCACTAGAAACTCATAGTGCCCATATTTAGTCTGGAAAGTCATCTTCGGAACGTCCAAAGAACGAATCCTCAGCTGATGATACCCGAACATCAAGTCGATCTTAGAGAACACTCTAGAACCATATAACTGATCAAAAAGATCATCAATGCACGACAATGAGTACTTATTCTTGATAGTGACTTTTTTCAACTGGCAGTAATCAATGCACATCCGCATACTCCTATCCTTTTTCTTCACAAATAAGATAGGCGCGCCCTATACGACACACCCGTCCTGATGAGCCCCTTCTCGAGTAACTCCTCTACCTGTTCCTTCAACTCCTTTAACTCTTTCGGAGCCATGCGGTACGGTGTCACGATCTAGTGGCATGCTTGGTAGATCAGATAGAAATACATCGTAGAACTCCCGCACCAGGGGTACTCAATCAATCGTAGGAGTCTCCATGGCAGTATCTCGAATATAAGCAGATAGGCCAAACAAACCCTCTCGACCATATGTCGAACCTTCAAGAAAGAGATAACCTGACTAGATGTACTGATAGATGAACTTCTCCGCTCCAATCTAGGCAACTCTGGCATCGCCAAGGTAACCATCTTGGAATGGAATCATGGATGGCATGGTAGAGAAACAACTAGTCCATGCCCAGGATGACCTCAAAGTCAGTCATATCAAGGGACAAAAGATCTGGTCTGGTCTCATAACCACAAAAAGTCACAACATATGACCGATAAACACGATCCATAACAACAGAATCATCCACCGGCATGGACACATATACAAAATCACCCAAGGACTCACGAGGGACATCCAGATAAGGAGAAAATAGAGAAGACACATACGAATAAGTAGACCTTGGATTGAATAGTATCGAAGCATCCCTACTGCGGATAGAAATAATACCTTTGATCACGACGTCTAATGCTATTACATCTGGTCTGGCTGGAAAGGTATAGAACCTAGTCGGAGCGCTACCTGACTGGACTCTACCTCTAGAACGACCCATGCCCTCCTTCTTTGTCCGTGCGACAGCTGTAGTAGTGATCATGGCCCGATGGACCTGCTGTACTGCCTTGGCTCGAAGCCTGGGACAAAACCTCCTCATGTGACCAAGATCCCCGCACTCGTAGTATAACTCTCGGTGCGGAAGACTGCTGACCCTGGTCTAACCCTGGTGACCTGAATACCCACTGGAAGAATCCTGAATAGCCGGTGGACGGTAGGTACTCTCTAGAATAGCGCTGAAGTAAGGCTGCACCGAAGCACCCCGAGTAGGAGGTGGTGCTGAATATATAGGCTTTCTAGACTGGACCCTCACAAACTGACCTCTTGTCACTCCCCAACCTCGGGGAGCACGACCGACGCTCAAACGGGATGACCCAGCCAAGCAAGTATGTACTATGCCTTCTACCCAAACTCACCCATGAATAAAAATAAGATATATTTTCATTAATTAGACAATGAGGGGTCATGTGAACAATGCCAGTTCATTACCATTAGTTACGTCAATAACAAGTTTCAAACTACATACACTTTCTTAGTTTGAAGTGGAACATGTGACAACATCTTTAGTTTGACTTTCCCAAAACAACGATACAACCCACACTATGTGTACGGAGCCTCTAATAGGTACAAAAGAGTAGCATGATGGTGCCGGAGCAGCTCCGGTTATACCTCAAAATAATATACATAGAGGACAAGAGATACAAGACTCTGGAATGAAATGGGGCTCACCAAGTCATCTGGGAGGAGGGTATACTGCTATCACTGATCAAAGCTGCCTGCTTTGGAACCACCTGCATGCATTAAAGATGCAGCGCCCCCGACAAAAGGGACATTAGCACATGTCGAATAGTACTAGCATGAAAACCAAACACCCCCTTCAAGGATTAGAAGTACAACATGAATGTAACGAAATATGGAAGCAAATAAAGAGCTTAAATAGCAGTTAAAACCATAGAAAATTCATTTAAAGCTTTCAATAATATTTATAAATTTCAATTTGGGGATCCTGTATAACAACCTCCACCACAATACCACAATCTCTACACAAAGCGGCCCTTCCGCCTCACCCCAATGTGTGTGGGTGGAGGTGTAATCACAATGCCACAATCTTTATACAAAGTGGCCCTACCGCGTCACCTCAATATGTGAGGGTGGAGGTGTAATCACGATACCGCAATCTCTACACTAAGCAGCACTGCCGCCTCACCCCAATATGTGTGGATGGAGGTGTAATCACAATGCCACAATTTCTACACAAAGCGACCCTGCCGCCTCACCCCAATATGTGCAGGTGGAGGTATAATCACAATTCCACATTTTGGATTATCAAAAAGATAATAGTTGTACAAAAGATTTCCATTCAAATCAAACCCTTTGGCACCTTTGGGCTTAACAAATATAAGTTCATAAGATTTCATCATATGAGATAGAAGAATTTGATCATATTGATTTCGTACAAAACTTTCTTCCTAAAAGGGGTATAACATAATTAAATCAAAATAGAGAATCACTAACACACGAGGGTTTTGACACGTTATGCAATTTGGGAATCAATTTACTAGCTCGAATATCCCACCTCAATGGTGTTTTAAGTTCGAACTACACACGATGTAGTTTTGTAAGAATACGGGAGATCCGATACTAGAAGAAGAGTTCAGCCTTCATATCTCAAAAGAGATTTCCGTAGTGTAACAATAACGTCCCAACACTCCTAACGATGCCAATCAATAGAAGAGGGAAGAATTACAAGCATGATTAGAGGAATTCGTATGACAAGAGCTTCTATAATGACAACCCAACCTTTCCTCAACCAATTCAACAACAAAACTACCCAATATTGTCCAACAACTTTCCAGAAGCCCTATTAGCTCATGTATGTGATATGTCTACTCTTATCACGCATAACCAACCCAAAATCCAATATTGGAGAATTGGGAGAAGAAATTCTTATCTTTTAGAAACCCTAGCAAGTTCCTCTTGATGAAATTCCAAGGCTTGATCTGAGTTGAGTAGTGAAATCCTTGATTCCTCCCCTTTCTCTCTCTAGAATAGCTCTCTTCTCTCTCTAAAATAACATGGTTGGGTTATGAAATTAGAAAAATGAACCCCTAATGCGGATCTATGGTCGCATATGCGATCGCATAACACTTATGCGGTCCGTAAAATGGACCGCATAATGGTTCTACAGAACTGGGCACTTCTGTGCAGGTATACGATAGGTCTGTGGTCCGTAGATCAATTCTGCAGTCACATAATGGATCGCAGAACATCCTTCCCAAATTTTCCAAGCTAGTTCTGCGACGGATGTGCGGCCCGCAAAATGATTATGCGGTCGCATAGTTGACTGCAAAACAACCTCCCAAATTGTCACATATCTCTGCTTCATTCTACGGCGGATCTGCGTTTGCATAATGGACCTCAGAAACGCTCTGACCTACAACAATTTTTCCTCAACTCCCAATGCTCTGTTCAACCCAAAAAGTCCGTATCCAAATACATTAGCCTACCTCAGCACCATGAAACTCCGGATTTTAGGTAAAATTTTACAGGACTTTACACCTTTGCCCCCAGACGGGGCGCCACTGAATTCTCCAGAATGGCGAGACCGCTTCTTCCCCATGGTATACATTTGGCCCTGGCTGTGGATACCCTCGATCCTCCGAGCTATATCCACAACAGAAGTCCCCATCTCAACCTCTCGGGCCATAGTAACCTGGATACCATAATGCAAGCCCACAATAAACTTTCGCACTCTCTTTGCATCTGTGGGGAGTGTTGACGGCCAATTTTGACCCTCCCTTTTTAAATAAACTTTCGCACTCTCTTTGCATATGTGGGGAGTGTTGACGGCCAATTTTGACCCTCCCTTTTTAAATTAATTTATTTATACTTAATAATTTATAATAAATATTTTTAAAGTATTTTCTAGTAACAAGTACTTATTTTTTATAAATTAATTAAGTATTAGTTTTTAAAATTAATTGCGTAGTATTAATACTATGTAATTATAAACATATTACTATTTCTAAGATTATTGAAATAATTATTATATATACATTACATAGGTTCTATAATTAATTTGATAAATTACTCTTTAGTTTATAGTAAATTGGAATATTATGTGAAATTCGAAATTAGCGTTGCAATTTAGAAAAATAAAGTATTTTTATAGATAATTAATTAAAACAATCAGTAGTATATATAGTAATTATAATTTTTACCACATTTATTGAAGATTGTTAAGTTTATTTAAAATAAATTTAAAAAGGTATTAAAAGACAAAAGGGCTACAATTGCAATTCTCAATCAAGTGTAAAATGGCTATTCTTCATATGAGTTGTAGCCCAATTACTAAGGCCCAAATGAAATATACCCAGTCCAAACATCCTCATCTCTTCCCTGTTGGCGATCCAAGCCACTCTTTGCACCAATCACGACGCACCACGTCACCCTCTCTCTCCACTCACAAAACAAACACACCCATATCTGAGCCATTGGATCATCTGATCAACGGTTCACATTTGATCTCTAATTTTATCTAGATTTTAAACACCCGCCTTTAAAGATCTCATCCCCACAGTCCAAAATCTTTTAATCCAACGGCAACCAAAATTCCAACTAAAAATCCTAATAGATTGAATTATCAGGACCGTTGATCTCAAAGATCAACGACCCAGGTTCTATATCCCAACCTTAATTCGGAGACCAACCCTATTCCCCCCAAAACCCCTAATCATTCCTAAGAGACCAGCCGCCCTTCTTTTACTTTTCCTTTCTCTTTTCTCTCATCTCCATCAACTATCAATCTCCCAAAACCTTGTACAAATCAGTGCAAGGTCTCTTTAATAAACCCTAAATCATCTCTTCTGTCTCTTCTACACCACGAATCCTGCTGCAAATTTCCTTTTTCAATCGCAAACTCAAGACCCCTAAATTCGAAACCCTAAGCTTGAAAGGAAAACCATCTGATTTGATCTCATAAGTTAAAGATCAAGCCTCAAACCACTTTTTTCCTTCTAAAATCCGCGAATCTAGCCGTCTATTGCCTATTTCATCATTCAAATTCAAAACACCCAAATCCTAAAACCCCAGACTTAAGAATGCAACATCAAACCTCCGATTTTCCTTCGTGTTCCGTCAAATCGGAGCATGCATGAATCTTCTCAGAAGTTCATCATAAGGATTCGATGTTCAGAGGTCAAACTCAGTGACCTCTAGACATTAGGGTTTTAACCACTGGTTCAAAGCCTTCAACGGTCGACCCTCGTGCTCAGGTAAACTCGACCCTGTTTTCCCATATGTTTTCTTTCTGATTTTACTCAACCTTGCTATCATCATCGATCATGCGTCACTTTCCACTATTATTTTGAACCTGTGAAGCCATAAGAGCCTTAAATGGCACTATAAATAGAGCCTTTAATGTTCTCACCAACACACGACCTAACACTAAAAAAGCAACCTAACAATATCTAAGAGCAATTCTGATATCCCAAGCCTAGGGTTTCTTACTGATTTTCTTTTTTATCATTTCTGAGTACCTTGGCTGCTTCGAGCTTGAAACTTTGGGGTCTTAAGAAACTAAGAGAGATCCGTGTTTGGTCTGCTACCCTCAAAAAGTTCAGTATATTCCTAACTTCTCTCTTTTGATCATCTTATTAGAATGCTACAAACATGCTCATTGTCTTCTATTAATTGTAGTTGTTGTGATGCTATCATTGATATAAAAATGTGTTATCTCCTTGTTCATGATAAGGTGCTATTGGTGTGTAATCTTTTGTCATGTTTCCGAGTATCCTCAAATTGATGTCGACTAGCATATTGTATGACCGTAACAACACTTATATCTTAATCCTAGTAGTCTACATGATTCGTTTCCCTTACCGTGCTTTAAATGACTGCTCATGTTTATCTAAACTTCATAGTTTTTTCGGTGATGATTCTGCTGTGATTTTTACCTCTACAAATTATTTTCCCTTGCATTCTGTTTATGTTGTGATCGAGTTTGTTGTTTATCCTAACTGAGATAAACTTGAAAGCTCATAAGTTCATATCTTCTTCCATTTAGTGGTAGCATGAAAATCTAAGTGTTCAGATACTTTCCGTCTCTATACCTGTATCTGTCAACTCTAAGTTCAACTTCTAGGTTGTCACTATGGCATTATCATAATTATACCTAACTATTTATTGCCTGTGTATGAAATAGACTTGTTTAAGTTGAACTTTCTTCTTTTCATGAATACAAATAGTTCTACTGTATGTATTCTATTTATCCCTTTTTTTATTAAATAAATTATGATCATGTTTGTTATAGTTAACTAGGTAATTGCTATTAAGCTCAACTTAGTTGTCTCATGTTTAGATAAAGCCTTCAGTTACATGTGCAAGTCAAAACCTATTTGGTATAGTGCTTTTCTGTTTAAAATTTCTTTGATGCTACTGCTGACTTTGTAAAGCTTACATTTAGTTGTTAATAAGGTATCTTCCATAAAGTAGAACCCAATCATTCTTGTTATAGCCAAAATAATAATTTTTAGCTGAGTATGATTGCTTCACATTTAGATACTAATTTAGACTATACACCTGACTTAAACTTGTCTTGCTATAACAATTCCCTTATCTGCCACCCCTCTCCCTTTATGACATGTTTAACTTGATTCTATAACATGTAAAGCTCCTTGTCTATATAAGATGACAACCTCACCTGAAGTGTCTATGTATAGCTGACTGAATATTGCATGTATCCCTATTTGACTCTATGATTCCATGTTCTTGTCTTAAACAGTACTCAGTCCTTTCCTCATTGCAAATTTGAACTGAACCCGATCTCCAAATCTTATGGAAAGTTCTATGTTGATACTGTCTGAACATGATGGTTTAAGGTTAAATCTGTTAGGAATATGATCTTCTTGAGCCCCTTAGGGATTCTATGTTCAAATATGTGAACCTAAAGTCATGTTGAGAGTTTGATTATGTTTCTAATATCTCTAATAACTTCTGTAAAAGTGGTTAGTTATAACTGTTTGTCTGAACCCTCATTGATGTCTTTTAAAAGTTTCAAGTAGTATTACTAATCCATGCATGTACTAGTAGCTAGCTAATCAACTCACAATTAGTTTGCCAGGGCAGGAGTACCTGTATTTCTTATGTTGCTACATACATGAACTCTGAATGTGTTTTCCCTAATGCTTAGACCTTTAGAAATATGCCATAATATTTTTATTTCTTTCCTATATGTGCTCGAAGTCTGACCTCTAGATTTACCTGATATGTGTATTGTTCATTTGGTATCAAATATAGTCTGTGTGCCCTTATGTTATTCTGTTAGAAGGGAGAGTATACGTTTTTGGTAAGTAATACTATAGCATTTACTTTGCATTGAAAGGGCCTCATTGGCATTAAAACCCATAAGAAAAATATGTTGTTAGTGGTTAGGAATATTTGGGATTGGAGTTTAACTCTAGGTTGGGCTACTCTCCCCGACACAAGCATTTCCCTGGGCCTTGAGTCCCTTAGGAACTTTGAAGTATCAGGAGATTCAAAGGTGGCATCGACCTTGAGTAGAATTCCCTCCTTAGCCCTTAATTCATTGACACTTTTGGGGGGTTTAGTGTTTAATGACAATGAAAGGTTTTCAATGTAAATTATTTGTCATGTATAGCCACCACATTAGTATAATTTCTCATAGTGTTAGAATATCGATGTTTTAATGTGTTCTATTCCAGTCGTTTGTCTATATATTTCGTACGTTGTTGAATATGTTGAATATATGTAGCATGTATCTAATGGCTTTGTTTCTATTTTGGACATGTACATCCATTTGGGTCTACTTAGTTCCTAAGGGACTCAGGCCCAATCCCAGCCTTGTTACATTTCATGAAAAGACCAAAATCAGCTGTAGCCGCATCTCTCTACTGCTGGGCCTGCCTTTTTGAGGCCCAATTACCAGAGTCTAGTCCTCTTTCCCTCAATTCCTTTGTTATTATCTATTGCTTCCTTAGTCTACTTTACTGCTTCGTTACCTTTTATCTACTGCCTTGTTGCTTTATCACATATTTGTTGTCATGTATACAACACTCATATATTAGATTACATACTTTATTTTCATGCTTTAATATCATATAAACATAGGAAAGCCTTAAATAATATAGGATTTAAAAACATTAGTTAGTAATTAATCCTCATTTTCGCTAACTCTAGTTTGCTCATATCATCACTATCTTTTCACTCACCTTCCCTTTTCTTTAATGATTTTGAAGCCCATAACTTAGTAAAAACAACGGCCCATTTTCTAAAGGAAATCGGTATTAAATCGCAAGCTTTAGTATCACGAGGCAAATCAGAACTTTCCTAAAAGGTGAAGTACTGTCGCCCTAAAAGGATATTCAAAAGACTACTTTTCTCCAAAGTTTTAAAAGCGAGGGTATATCTTAGGCTCACTTTTACAAACACCTTTTTGAATTACATGAACACCTATTTCTTAAATCAACTGTTTTCATAACTTAACCTCTTTTCACAAGCTTTATAAAATATAGACCATTTACATACATATTTCAAAACTCTTTCAACTATATCCACCAACATAGACTCCTTCATATATTCACATCCTTTTAAAGGTCTAACATTACTTTCATTAGTATCATGCTTTCCCTTAGATATATAGTAAGTCATGCTCTTTAATAGTAATTAAGCATAGTACAAATAAATAATTCCTTAAAATTACTCTAAGTCCTATGGAGCTACCTCAGGTAGATTTTAAGGGGAGCCTAACACCTTCCCCTTAGAAGAACAAGAACCCTTAACTATAATCTCACCGGTTTGCAAACCTATAAGGAACATGACTTGGTAATTAAATATGTACCCTAGTATACCTTCAAATATTAGGTGGTGACTCTCTTTTATCAAGAACAGAAAAACCACAAGTTGAATCTTCTTTTGACTAGTGCAAAATAGGGTGCAACAGGGAGTACCATAAGTGCGTGGTGAGATAACTTAGAGAACTTTGCCTCATAATCGGTCACAGACATCTGACCATGCTGGAGCCGCTCGAACTGACCCCGTAACTCTTCCCTTTCAAAGGGTGGAATATCTCTCCCCAAAAAGAGACATGTGAACTGGTACCATGTCAAGGGAGGTAAACATGCTGGCTTGCTACAAAGATAGGACTGCCACCATCTACGGGCCCTGCCCTCCAACTGAAATATGCTGAAGTCCACCTCGTTAGACTCCAATACTCCCATGTTATGCAGCTTGTCCCTGCAACAATCAATAAAGTCCTGTGAGTCCTCATGCCGCTCACCGCCAAAGATAGGAGAATGTAGCCTAGTACATTTGTCCAGCTGCTTTTGATGCTCAATGGTCGTGGCTGGTCTGGGCTCTGGTATAACCGCCATAACTGGCTGGGCCCCGCCCGTAGGTATTGCACCTGGGGTATGATAAACAGGATCAACATGCCCTGGAGCATGAGTAGTAAGGGTCTGTGCTCCCCCTCCCGCCTTAAATATGACCGGATCTTCCGAAAATAGCCCGGTCAGAGTCATAGAATCCATGAACCGTAGCATACGACCCTTGACCTCCTGAAATCCTGATACTATCAAAACATCTGTCGGGGTTGGCTCAGCTACAGGCGCCTCATCCATCTCCTTAATAACGGGATCCTCCACTGGATCCATTTGTGGTACAATAGAAGCTACTCTAGGACGCCCTCGTCCTCTAGCAGGAGCTTCGTCCCTCCTTCGACCTCTACATTTTCCTCTAACAACAGGGGCAGCCCCTCTACCACCAGGTACAGCCATAGCACGCGTTCTCACCATCAGTGAGGGAATACGAGAAAGATATTTAGCACAACATCAACTGGGAAATAGGAGATGAGTAAAGAGAAGTTTCCTAACAACTTATAGCCTCTCGAAGAGAAGTAAAAATATCTCCACACCGAACTGCAAGACTCTATTAGGCCTGCTCATAACTAGTGAGACCTATGTGAACCTAGTGCTCTAATTCCAAGTTGTCACGACCCAATTCCCACCATAGGATGTGATGGTGCCCAACGTCGCCATTAGTCAAGCCAACGGTGATCTAATCCATTTAATTATTCATTTTATCACTTTTAAAATCAAAAATTTTATTCAACAAAAAAACTAAGTATAGAAGGCTATGGTGATATAAAGCATAAATAAAACATAAGAGTGAAATGGTGATATTAATAGGGAAAAATCAATAATCATCTACTAGTAACTCCCAAAACCCGGTGTCACAAGTGCACGAGCAATCTTGTAGAATATACAAAACTCTTATAGCTACTGTCAGAGATGGGGTTAATTACCTCTTACAAGGTTAGACAATAGACTTACTTGCTTCCAAAATCACTACCCCGCTCTTCAACCACACTAATTTCCTCAAATCGATGCCGAGCAATCCGAAACTAGTCAAAGGTCATACAAACTGATCAATATAAGCTCAAGAATTCATAATTTAACTATTAGAGTAATTATCCAATCCAATTTGGAAAATTTATAAAAGTCACCTCGGGCCCACGTGTCTGGATTCTGGATATTTTTGTAGATAAATGTTACTCATAACCTTACGAACTCAAATATATAATTTATACTCAATTTCATAATCAATTTCGTGGTCTAACCCCATTTTTACCAAAACCTTGGTTTTTCATCATAATCCTATAATTTCTACAATTTCTATGTTACAGTATACCCATAATCTATGTATTTAACCCACATTATGTAGGAATAACTTACCTTGAGATGCTAGGTGAAAATCCCTCTCCAAGGAGCTTTAAAATCGGCCAAGAGTTGAGAGAAATGAAGAAAATGAGCCTAAGTCCCACGTTTTAAAATTGCTTCTACCCAGTGATCCTTCTTCGCAATCGCAACAATGCCCTCGCGATCGCGAAGGCAAATTTTCCCAGGCCCAAATATGTCCTTCGCGAACGCAACAGGAGACTCGTAATAGCGAAGGCTTGCCGAGCTAAAGCTTCGCGAACGCGGTTTACCCTTCGCGAGCGCGAAGAGCAATGACCAACTAAGCCCAGGCCCAGGCCTCTTCTACGCGAACGCGTGACACTCATCGCGAACGCGAAGGTCACAGGTCCTAAACCATTGCGAACGCGGCCTAGTGATCGTGAACACGAAGAACAAAACACCCCTTCAACAAAACCTTCATCGCGAATGCGAGACTCCCTCTACATTCGCGAAGAAATAAACCAGTAGCAGAGAAGCTGCTATTTTAGACATAACTTTGGGTGGTTTGAAACATACATGAGCCACCCATGACCCCATCCAAATACACCAATAAGTCCACAAATATAACACGAACCTTCGCGAAGCCTTAGAACACATAAAACATCAAAACTAAGAATCGCACCCTAAAACCATATTAATCAACTTATGAACATCAAACTTCTTCAACTAGCTCCGAACGCGACGAATCATACTTAGACAACTCGGAACGATGCACAATTTTGCGCACAAGTCATAAATCATCATACGAACCTATTCCTAGGCTCGAAATCCCAAACAGACATCGATAATACCAAAGTTTACTTCAAACCAAATTTAAGAAACTCTAAAACCCTCAAGGTGCCAACTTTCAACATTAAGCAGCGAAATGCTCCTGGATCACCCTAATATCAATCCGAACACATGCCCAAGTCCAAAATTATCATACGAACCTATTGGAACCATCAAATCCTGGTTCTATGGTCGTTTACTCAATTCAAACTTGGCAACCTTAAGCCACTATTAAGGAACTAAGTGTTCCGAATTCAACACGAACCCTTCCAAAACCAAACCAATCATCCCCGCAAGTCATAAAATAGTAAAAGAATATGCTGGAAGTCTGAGATAGGGGAACGAGGATCTAGAAAGAAAAATGACCAGTTGGGTCATTACAGGCGGGCCATTATATTCTCCCTCTCTTAAACAAATATTTATTCTCGAACAACTCTAGAATCATACCTGGGGTATCAAAACGGTGAGGATATCTGCTCTGCATCTCTCGCTCAGTCTACCAAGTATCCTCCTTGACCGGCTGACCTTTCCAATGCACCTTCATTTATGCGATAGTCTTGGACCTCAACTTTCGAACCTGCCATTCCAAAATGGCTACCGGCTACAAATCATTAGTATAATCCTTGTCCAACTGCACTGTGCTGAAGTCTAATACATGTGATGGATCCCCATAATACTTCCGGAGCATGGAAACATGAAATACTATATGAACTCCTGATAAACTAGGTGGCAAGGCAAGTTTGTAGGCCACCTCTCCAACTCTCTCTAACACCTCAAAACGACTAATATACCGATGGCTCAATTTTCCCTTCTTCCCAAATCTCATCACACCCTTCATGGGGAAAACTCTAAGTAGAACCTTCTCGAAAGCATCCTGAACCAGATCATTTCCCAATAGCCTATCCTCCATGGGATCAAACTAACCAATCGGAGAACGACATTGTCTCCCATATAAGGCCTCATACGGAGCTATATGGATACTTGACTGATAGCTATTGTTGTAGGCGAACATTGCTAATGGTAGAAACTCATCCCAATGGCCCAAAAAATCAATGACACATGCTCACCACATGTCTTCTAAAATCTAAATAGTACGCTTGGGCTGCCCATCCATTTGGGGATGAAATGCCGTACTCAGCTTGATCTGTGTGCCTAACATACGCGGCACTGCTCTCCAACAATACGATGTAAATTGAGTGCCTCGATATGAGATAATTGACACAGGAACACCGTGCAGGCAAAGAATCTCTCTAAGATAAATCTGAGCCAACTCCTTTGAAGTATATTCATGACTAGAATGAAGTGTGCATACTTGGTCAGTCTGTACACAATGACCCACACCAAATCAAATCTCCTCAAGGTCCGTGGCAGCCCAACCATATCCTTAGCGATATGCTACCACTTTCACTCCGGTATATCTAGCCTCTAAAGCAAACCACCATGTCTCTGATGCCCATACTTAACATGTTGAGACTTCAAACATCAAGCAACAAACTCAACAATATCCTTCGTCATCCTCTGTCACTAATAATGCTACCTCAAATCACGGTTCCATCTTCGCGACATTCGGATGAATGGCATACCGTGAACTTTGGGCCTCCTTAAGAATCAACTCTCTCAAACTATCCACATTAGGAACACCAATCCAACACTAAAGCCTCAGTACCCCATTATCACCAATATTCACCTCCTTAGTATCACTGTGCTGCACCGTTTCCCTAAGGACAAGTAAGTGGGATTATCATGCTGATTCGCCTTGATGCGCTCAAACAAGGACGATTGTGATACAACACAAGTAAGAACCCTGCTAGGCTCCAAAATATGCAACCTCACAAGCATGTTGTCCAAGGCCTAAACATCCAAAACTAATAGTCTCTCCCTAGTTTGAATAAAAGCAAGACTCCCCATGCTCTTCGCCTTCCTATTCAAGGCGTCGGCCACCATATTAGCCTTTCCTGGATGATAACGAATGATGATGTCATAGTCTTTCAATAGATTTAACCACCTCGGTTACCTCAAGTTCAAATCCTTCTGCCCGAGTAGATGCTGGAGACTCCTGTGATCCGTGAACACCTTGTAAGACATGTTGTAAAGATAATTCCTCCAAATCTTAAGGGCGTGAACAATGTATTCTAACTCCATATCGTGCACTTGGTAGTTCTTCTCATGGGGCTTCAATTGACGTGAATCATAAGAAATCCCTCTACCATCCTGTATCAACACACACCCAATGCCAACCCGTGAAGCATCACAATAGGCTGTATATGAACCCGACCTCGAAGGCAAAACCATAACTGGAGCTTGCAGTCAAGGCAGCCTTGAGCATCTGAATGCTCTCCTCACACTCGTCTGACCACCTGAATGGGGCACCTTTCTAAGTCAACCTAGTCAATGGGGATGGTATAGATGAAAACCCTTCCATAAAACAACAATAATACCCAACCAACCCTAGGAAACTCCGGATCTCTATAGCGGTGGAAGGTCTGGGCCAACTATGAACTGCCTCGATCTTTTTCGAATCCACCTTAATCCCCTCACAAGACACCACGTGGCCCAAGAATGCCACCTAGTCTAACCAGAACTCGCACTTGGAGAACATAGCATATAGCTTCTTCTCCCTAGAAGTTTGGAGCACAATCCTCGGGTGCTGCTCATGCTCCTCCCGACTGCTTGAATACACCAATATATCATTAATGAACATAATAACGAAGGTATCCAGAAAAGGATAAAACATGATGTTCTCATACTTCAACTATTTGAATAAATTACAAGTTATTCTAACCTACACACTTAAACAATTACTCCAATTAACAGTTTATGAAAGACATCTTGATTACAACTCAATTTTCAAATATACATGAACTAATAGACTCAAGAAGAACACTGACAGTGATGATCGACTTGCGTGTTGAACTCGAGATACACTATGTTGTTCCTTAGTTGATGTGCAAAAGGATAATCTTCTCAGGCCACAGGGAAAGTATTTAACTTCCCAGTACTCCGAGATCTTTGGGAGTCCTACACACAGTCAACTTCTTGTTTGATAGAAATCCTAAACCTCCAAGGACTCCGCAAATTTTATGACTGTTGTCTATCACTTATGCAAACAAATATTCTTGGACAATAGTCCTTATCGCATCAAAATTCCCTTTCCAGCAACCTCGGACTGTAGTAACTTTGTGTAAACGTTAGTGCCTTGTAAGAACTTTCAACATCTACCTTGAGGAACTGATTCATAGCACACGTTCACTTGACACATTTTGTTAATTATCAAAACCCCAATTCTTAACAAATTCCCCTTTTTGATAATGACAAACTTTGTTCGCATGAACTAGGTAATGGCATTCGTAAACACTCACATCCCAACAACAACAACATGTGAACAACACAACACAAACACAAACACATTGGGACCTAATTCAGAGCATGTAAATCACCCCCTAACTTTATCTTCCCCCTTTTGAGATCATCAAAAAAATAAAAAGTTGTTAGATAGTCTAAGAACAGTTAATGAAAGATTCATGCCATTGAGGCTACAACACAAGCACAATAAATATCAAGACAAATGAACTATGCTGATGATATAAACTATGTGAGAAGCATGTATAGAACCATAAGCCTAGGGCCTTGAACTAAAACATTAAAATAAAATAAACTAAAACATCCTACAAATTACTCAAAACTAGAAAAACTAAAAATGAAGCACCACTAGGTTAATAAGACAGAGTGGAGACAAGGGGTAAAGGACCATGATCAAGTTTAAGAAGATGAGGGGGTCAAGGATTTCACAAGGTTGGAAATCTATTGAGCATGAGCCTCTCCGTCTTTTCCGAGCTCCACTCTAAGCTGCATGGTTTCCTTTCATAGCTCATCATTTTCCTCCCTAAGCTTTGCATTCTCCTCCAAATCCAATTCCAATCTTTTAGAAAGTTCAACTGGCCTGCTGCTCCCAGGCAAGATGGTAGAACCAGCTGGCCCTCTAGCCTTGATCTCAGCATAACCACACTGGTTGAGTGTGACAGCATCCATAACATCATTATGATTCCCAAACTTCAGCTCGGGCAAGGCTATATTGAGCTTGTCAAACAACTTAGTTAGCATAAAGCCATAAGGCATAACATGCTTAGGCTTGGAGGTGTCTGCATCCCTAGTCATATGCTGGGAAGGTTTATATCTCTACCTGTATCCAACAATAACATTACAGCCTTATCAAGCAGGGTTGACTCATGCTTTCTCCCATATCTTTGCAGAATGCAAGAGTTCACAAAGTGAAATAGCAGTTTATGTGTCTATATTGTACACCTTCTGGGGAGCATCCAGCTCAAACTTTTAGGAGAAATTTCTGGTAACTACAATAACTGTGTCCACATCATTGTCAATAGTAAGCCACTTCTTCAGATAGTTGTCAAATCCTAGGGAAGGAATGTTCGGTAGTAACCCAAGCTCTTCAGCATCAAACTCCATCTCAAATTCTCCCACAGAAATCTTTACTACCTTGCCATCAAATTAAAAATTTGCATAAAACTCAAGCACTGCAGGCACACATATAAGTGGAATCTAACAAACATATGTGTCCATCCCTGCAACTCAATCTTTTCCACTAACTAGGCCATGTCTTTTTCATAAATATTGGCAAGTATCTTCCCATTCAACACTTTTCTATTCTTGAACTCAGTCAACATGTCAGCTATATCAGACACAACCCTTTTCTTCTTTCCTTTGCTTGTCTTCTGAGAGGTGGCAGTTGCCTTGGTGGGTTTAGCAATAGTGTTCTTCACTGGTGGTTTTTTCGCCTTTAGAGAAGGACCAGGTTTATCCTCCTCATCCAACTCAACTACAGTTTCAGCAACATGAATTTTCTTTCTTGATTTATTCGCACTCCTACACTCCTTGATCATTTGTTCATGAACATCTTTTCTTTTGCTCTTGGTGAGAGGAGTACTAGTAGGAGGAGCCACTTACTTTCTTGTCTGTGGAACTGATCTTGTAGGTTTTATAGAGGTCTTCCTGTCATTTTTTCCTACCTAAGATAAAGGCAAATAATCCTCATTACTATAAACCTCCTCATCTCCAACAAAAGAAGTTAAAGATGGACTGGGTTCTTTTGATCCTTCCTCTTTATGAACTTATTCTAAAGGGGCCATGACAGTATTCCCAATAGCCATAGAGCCTTTAGATTGCTCACTGGCATTTTCCTTTAACTTTCAGATTCAATACCTTTATTTTCACTTTCTTTTTCATCTTCATCACCCTCACCCTCAGAGTCATCTTCTCCCTCACTTTCTTCTTCTTCTTCTTCTTCTTCTTCTTCTTCTTCAGAATCAGCCAGTTGCTCATCTATTGTTCTTCTACATCACCTTATTTTTCTTCACCTGATTCTCCCTTATTCTCACTTTTCTTTTCATCACTACTTTGACTTTTCTCCTGCAACAGTTGTTCCTCCTTATTTTCTTCTTCTTTTCCCTCCTCAAGAACTTTCTCATTATCCTCATCATCAGTCCAACTGTAGGAACTGCCATTAGAACTCTCTTTATCCCCTATTTCTTTCTCACTTTCCCCCTCAACAACAGGTAGGTCATCAATTGTTTCCTAGTTTTTGTCCTGAGTTACTACTTCGTTCTCTACAACAATACTCTCTATATGTGGTGTGTCACTCGGTGGTGCAACAACTTCTAACAGGGAAACTTCAATTGCAGAGATTAGAACATCTAGCTTAGATGGATGAGGTTTTACCTGATCATCCTTGACGAGTGCAGATTCCCACATAGCAGGAGCCGCCTTAACTTTTGGTTCCTCTTTAGCAGTAGCAGGATCCAATACCTTGCCACTCTTTACTGATTTTCTTGAAGTAGCCTTGACTTTAGTAGGTTTGGAGGTGATTTGTGAGATAAATACATGTGCATGGGAAGTTGGTTTTGGAGATAGGGGTACAGTGGACGTAGAAATTATAGGCATAACTACAACAGAGGATGATAGTGCAGGTACAGTAGAGGGCATGGGTGGAGACGCAACAAGTGTAGGTTCAGAATCACTAGCTAGTTTTACACTTTTCTTTGGCTTGGACTTTATAATTTTGGGTTTAGCTCCAGGCTTAGATGATGGTTTTGCTTTCGAGGGGGTTTGGCTGGACTTAGTCATGATGGTGAGAGGATGAAGAATTTTCTTTGGTTCTTGTTTCGGGTTTGAAGAAACACTGAGGTCTGAGAGATGTACCACAAGAGGTCTTTCAAAGAAGGTAGTCCTAATTTGACTAGAAGAGAGAAAGTAACAGGATTTGAGTTGTAATGGGACTCTAATAACGGTTACTTTTGACCACTTGACTTTTAGAATTAATTGGACTCTAATTACATTAGGATTCCCCCTTGATCCTTGACTTTGACAATAATTATGAGTGATGTTAACTGGATTAGGGAGTCTGAGTGTAATAGTAATTTTAGTTATTAAGTTCCAATGATTTAGGACAAGATGGCATGTACTTTAGTCCAAAAACCAACTCCTTTGCAACTCCTTAGTCATTTCTGCAATAAGCTTCCAGCACAATAAGTTGGTATCATAAAGCATAGTCATCAACTAGACTTTCTAGGCAAGTGTGTATACTTAAAACAAGTATGAGACTGAATCAAGCAATTGATACTCAACTATCTACATCTATTGACTTCTTTTCTAGCCAATCATTGGGTTTCAACCGAGTTGGAGTTATTTTTTAATCCCAGTTCTAGTTTGTTTCTTTCAAAATGGTCCCTATTTAGTGCTTAGTGAAAATGTCAGCAATTTCATTTTCAATTTTAGAGAAATTTATTGAGATATTACCCTTTTCAACATTATCTCTCAGAAATTAATGTTTGATATCAATGTGCTTGGTTCTCTTGACTTCCTTTAGGTGAGACTCCTTGGGATTTTCCTGAAACATTGCACATAGTCCTACACTGAACAGAATATCAGGCCTTCTTGCAGTGAGATAAAATAGTGATCCAATCATTCCTCTGTACAACTTTTATTCCACAATTTTCCCTTCTTCATCTAGATCTAGCTTTGTTGCAACGACAATTGGAGTGTCAATTGACTTTAGAAGAGTCCACATTGAATTTCTTCAAAAGTTCTTTGATGTATTTTTGCTGATGGATCATGGTTCCAATAGGTGTCTGTTTGATCTGCAGCCCTAAGAAGAAATTCAATTCACCAATCATGCTCATTCAAACTCACTGCCCATTATTTCAGTAAATTTCTTGCACATTGCTTTATTAGTAGACCCAAAGATAATATCATCCACATATACCTGCACAATCAGAAAATTCTTTCCTTTGTTCTTCAGAAATAATGTGTTGTCCACTTTACCTCTTACAAAGTTATTGTTTAAGAGGAATTTTGAGAGCCTCTCATACCAGGCTCTTGGAACCTGCTTCTGTCCATACAATGCCTTGTCTAACTTGAAAACATAGTTAGGGAACTCTTCACTTTCAAAACCAGGGGTTGTTTAATAAATACCTCCTCCTTCAGGTAACCATTCAGTAATGCACTCTTCACATCCATATGATATAGAGTGAACTCCATGTGTTCAGCAAAAGCAATTCGCATTCTTTTAGATTCCACCAGTCTGGCCTTGTTCTTTGTGATATTTTCTTGCTCATGCAACATCTGGTACCTATAATAGTTCTGTTTTTGGGTCTTTGCACCAGATGCCAGACCTTACTTCTCTCAAATTGATTTAGCTCCTATTGTATGGTTATTATCCAATCTGGGTTCTTTAAGGCTTCCTTTATATTTTTAGGCTCAATCTTTGAGAGAAATACAGTGAGTGCACATAGATTTCTCAAAGTTGACCTGATTTTCACTCTTACATTTGAATCAGAAATGATACTCTCAAGGGGGTGTGATATTTGATATTTTCATGGCCTAACTTGCATACTCGGAGATGGTTCATGAAATGAGTGACCCAAAGGAATAGGGCCAATGGGTGCAGCTTCACTTGTTTGAGTGCTAGTCAGTGTAGCTCCCTCTTCTTCTTGCTCTTCCTAGCCTCTCATCTCCCTCAGGATTCCTTGACCCCCCTTCAGGTTGTTGTTCAGATTCTCCAGAAGTTCCTTCATCAGTGAGCCCTATATCATAGTCTTCCACCTACAAGCCTTTCTCAGCCATGAACACTTTCTTCTAAATACATAGTTCTTTATTAAATACTTTATAAGCTTTACTATGTGGTGAATAACCCAGTAAAAACTCCCTCATCACCTTTTTCATCAAACTTACCTAGAGCTTCTTTGCCATTGTTGTGCACAAAATATTTACGCCCAAAGGCTCTTAGGTGAGTGATAAGGAGTATGACCATGCACCTGCTTAACAAGTAACAAGCAGTATTGACTGCCTCATCCCAAAAGCTCTTAGGCAGTCCACTAGCAATTAGCATAGTGTTGCCCATATCTTCTAGAGATATATTTTTTCTTTCCACAACATCATTTTGTTGTGGAGTTCTAGGTGCAGAGAAGTTATGATCAATGTCATGAGTGCTATAAAATTCAAGAAATTTAGCGTTTTCAAACTCAGTCTCATGGTCTACTCTTTTACTTGATACAACACTCCCTAGTTTCTGTTGAATTATTCTGACAAACACACAAAAAACATCATAACTTTCATCCTTAGATGCTAGAAACAAGGTCCATTTATGATCAACAATCACAAATATATTCTTTTTTCCTCCCTTACTCTTAACTCTCATTGGTCCATATAGGTCCATATGAAGAATTTCCAGGGGTTCGGAGGTACTAACAACTTTCTTAGATTTAGATGACCTTACATGTAAATATCTGACACAAGCATCACATACCTTGTCTGATGTGAACTAAACCTTTGGTAGCCCAAGGACCAGGTTCTTTGCTGCCAGCTATTGAGTTGAGATAGACTGGCATGTCCCAGTCTTCTATGCCAAAATAATAAGTCATCTTCCACTACACTTAAACATGTATGCTTACTCTGAGGAAGAGATACAATAGATATCTTGTAGACATTGTTTTGTCTCTTGCCTTTCAGAACAATTTCATCGGTATCCATCTAAGTGACAATACAAATTTTAGAATTAAATTTTACCTCATTGCCTTTATCACACATTTGAGAAATGCCGAGAAGATTATGATTAAGTGCCACTACATAGTACACATCTTCTATAGTATGCAAGAGTGACTTACCAACCTTACCAATACCTATTATTTGTCCTTTTTTTCTTATTTCCAAAGGACACTCCCTCCTTGGAAGGCTGTTAGTGAGAGAAAGTTTTTCTTTTCACCAGTCATATGTCTTAAGCATCTATTGTCTAGATACAAATCTTGATTATTTCCTCTCACCTTATCTTGAAACAAAAATCACAAGTTAGTCTTGGGAACCTAGACAATCTTGGGTCCCTTATTATAGGAAAAAGGATGAATCAAATCTCTTCTTGCTCAGAAGGGGAGAGTGTTAACAGTCCTTTTCTTATTGACCTTAATCCACTTAGTTCGAACAAGAGAATTGATTGTGGGTTTTTCTTCCCTCTCCACATCTTTAAGTAACCCAAAGATCTTTTTGAACTTAGCATGAATTAAGGCACGACAAGTATCTCTGAAGTGTCCTACCTTCCCACACTGAGTGCACATCTTATTATCAGAAATTCCGACATACATGGAATCATACCTAGGTACAGGTTTCGTATAATCACATTCCTGATTTATTAGTGCTGCAACTTTCATTTAGCCAATTTAGTGCATCCGAGGATCTATGCCACTTGCTTAGCCTAGATAGCTCATACTTTGCTTTTTTAAGGTTCTCTTGCAGTACTTTATTCCTGTAGTTAGCATCATAAAAACTATTTTTGAACTCTTTCAGTTCTTTTTCAAGATTTTTTTGCTGATCACTCATCACTCCCTTGCCATATGCTGCAGATTGCTGCTCGTTATTAGAAGAGAGCTCAAGAACTTGGTTCTTAAGATTTTTGACATATCCTTCAAAATCATCTTTGTCAGATTCAAGCTTTTTAAGATCAAGCTTAACACATGAAATGTTGCTTATTAACCGATCATTTATAGCACTCAACCTATCCATCTCACTCATCATGGTAACTATTATGGTCATTAACTGCTTTTTAAACAGAGCATGAATATTTTCTTTCAAGTTAGAGATACTTACCTGATTTGCTTCATCTTTAGCCTCTGAGTTTTATGTTCATTAATGGCTTTCTTCAATTGACATTAGCGCAACTTCAATGTTTTCATTTCAAAAATTAGACTCCAACGTCCTCCATATATCATGAGCAGAGATGCAAGAGGACACTTTATAGAGAACACTCCTTGGTAGACTTTTATAGAGTAGATCCTTTGCCTTTGAATTTTACTGGATCATCTGACGATCCTCAGCATCATATTCCTCCTCTCTCTTGATACTCTTGTTTCCATCACTATCCACTTTGGTAGGTGTAATTGATTTATGATTAACGATTATCAATAGATCAAAATCAGTATACCTAAGGAACACTTCCATACGCATCTTCCATTCATCATAGTGATGTCCATCAGATGGAGGGGGTCTTCCGATGTGCATTCCTAGTCTCTACAGGGGGTTCAGTTTCAACTGCCTTGTGTGAATCTATCACAACATAAAGACTTATAGCCTCTTCCTCCTTCTCCTCCTCTTTATCAATTCCACTATCTTTATATGCTGCTAGAAAGGCTTGTTTCTTGGCCTTAGTGAATCCTTTGCCTAGGATTTTGCCTTTGTTTAGGCCCCGCTCTTTCAACTTTTTCCCTTTTCTCTTTTTCAGCTATTTCTTTCTTCCATTCAATTTCACACATTGGACATTTTTGACCATGTGGTCTATCTTGTTGCACTTGTAACACCCATCATATGAAGACTTGTCAATCTGCTTACGTTTGCTAGTGTTTTCTCTCTTAGATGCATTCTTGGAGTTCTTCATGAACTTTTTGAACTTAGCAAACATTTCTAGGTCCAATTCGTCATTGTTAGACTCATCTTCTTTGGATGCCTAAAGAACCAAGGCCTTATCCCTCTTTGGTTACTCCTTGCGCAATTCCAACTTTCTCATCATATGGGTCTTTAAGTTTACAATCAACTCATCTAGTGAAATTTTATCCAACTCTTTTGCTTCCTGGATGGCCGTGACTTTTGATTCCCATGAAGCAGGGAGAATCCTTAGAACATTGCTAACTAATTCTTCAGAAGTGAATACCTTTCCAAGTGACTTCAGTTCATTTGTTATTATAGTAAACCTAGTCATCATTTCTCGAATAGGTTCAGACTCCTTCATAGAGAAAAGCTCATAATTCCTCATGAGCAACTCTATCCTTGATCTCTTCACTTGATTTGTTCCTTCATGAGCAGTTTATCATGCATCCTAGATCTCCTTTGAATTGGAGCATGCAAATATTCTATTGTACTCATCAGGACCAAGTCTACAGATGAGGATCTTCTTGGCCTTTGCATTCTTTTCCATCATCCTGAAATCTGCTGCTACAAATTCATAAGGGTCTTTTGGAACAATTTCATTTTGCCCATTTTGTTTTGTGGGAGCTAGTGGTCCTCAATTCACTATTATCCATAGTTCATAGTCCTCAACCATTAGGAAATCCTCAATTCTTGCCTTCCACCAACTGTAGTATTTTTCGTTGAACATAGGTGGTCTAGTAGTTGCCTGTCCTTCATTAATTCCTGGTGGAGCACTCATTTTGCTTCCAAGTTCTCTCTAGGTTTTAACCACGATTGAAAGAATCACTCTGATACCAATTATTAATTTGAGTGCCTTCCTAAATTACTAAAGAACGTGGTTCTTAGCCTTACTCCTTACGCATAAATGAAAGAAATAATAAATAACAAAGACATCAATTTTTTATTTGGAAAATCACCCTGATCAAAGGTGCAAAAACCATAGCCTACCACATAGGATTTTAACTTCAACTTCAATAGAACAAATGATCCAAATGTACTGATTACAAGACCTATAAACCAATATCCACACAATTCTCCTACTTCAACTATTTGAATAAATTACAAGTTACTCTAACTTGAACACTCAAACAATTAGTCCAACTAATAGGTTATGAATGACATCTTGATTACAACTCGATTTCCTAATACACATGAACTAACAGACTCACGAAGAACACTGACATTGATGAATGACTTGAGTGTTGAACTCGAGATACACTATGTTGTTCCTTAGTTGATGTGAAAAAGGATAATCTTCTCAATTCACAGGGAAAGTATTAAACTAACTAGTACTACGAGATCTTTGGGAGTCCTACACACAGTCAACTTCTTGTTTGATAGCAATCCTAAAGCTCCAAGGACTCCATGAATTTTGTGACTCCTGTCTATCACTTACACGAACAGATATTCTTGGACAACAGTCTTTATCGCATCAAATAGTCATGTCCAGCAATCTCGGACTATAGTAACTTTGTATAAATGTTACTGCCATGTAAGAACATTCAACAACTACCTTGCGGACCTGGTTCTTAGCACACATTAGCAGCCACCTTGAGGACTTGGTTCTTAGCACATGTTCACTAGACACACTTTGTTAATCATCGAAACCCCAATTCTCAACACGACATCACTAAGAACTCATAATGCCTATAACGGGTCTTGAAAGTTGTCTTAGGAATATCTGAAGACCTGACGTTCAACTGATGGTAACTCGATCTTAAGTCAATCTTCGAGAATACCCTATTACCCTGAAGCTCATCAAATGAATCATCAATACGCAGTAGTGGATACCTTTTCTTAATGGTAACATTTTTCAACTGTATGTAGTCAATGCACATCCTCAAATAACCATCTTTCTTCTTCACAAATAGTACTGATGCACCCTAAGCTGACATACTAGTCTTGATTAAACCCTTATCAAACAATTCTTGTAAATGTTCATTCAATTCTTTCAAATCTACAAGTGACATGCAATATGGTGGAATAGAGATGGGCTGAGTGCCTTGCACCAGATCAATACTAAAATCAATATCCCTGCCGGGTGGCATACCCTGCAGGTCTGTAGGAAACACATCTGAGAACCCCTTACTAATGGAACTGACTCAACAGTAGGAGTATCAACACTAACATCTCTCACAAAGTCCAAATACGCCAAATAGCCCTTCTCAACCATCCGTTGAGCCTTTAAAAATGAATTCACTCTACTAGGATTGTGACCAAGTGAACCTCTCTACTCTAACCTAGAAACCCTAGCATAGCCTACATCAAAATCTTAGAGTGACAATCAAGAATAGTGTGGTACAGAGATAACCAATCCATACCCAAATTCACCTCAAAATCAACCATACTAAGCAATAAAAGATCAACTCTAGTCTCATAACCCCCGAATAGTAACCATACATGATCGATATACACAATCCACCATCATATAATCACCCACCGGTGTAGATACATGAACATGAACATCAAAAGAATCACGAGGAATATCCCAATAACAAGCAAAATATGATGACATATAAGAATAAGTGGAATCAGGGTCAAATAATGCTGAAGCATCCTTGTGGAACACTCAAACAATACTTACGATCACAGTGTCAGAAGCAACTACCTCTAGCCTAGTTGGAAATGCATAGCAATGGTCCTATCTTCCACCTGACTAATCTGTCCCTCTAGAGTGGCCTCAAACTGGCTGAGCCCCACCCCTAGATAGTTGTGTGGTCGGTGTAGCTACTGGTGCTAAAACCATAGGTTGTGTGCTCTACTGTGGGACTTTAGTCAGAGGTCTGGATGATTATTGAACTGGGAAAGCACTATATGAACTGTGACTAACTAAAGAACCACGAGGAATCTGACAAGATGCCTGAGTGGCCCTATAAGGTCATCCTCAGTTGTGTTGTGACTGGCCTCCCGACAAGGCACCACCAATACCACCTAAACCACGGGGCATTTTGGCCTCCCGCTCCTCTCGTTCAAGCCTACGAAAATTCTCAAAATGCCTGGCAATCTCAACCACCTGGTCAAACCTATCATCTATATCGACCTCTTAGGCTAAACCATATCGTAGACCGTAGTTAAGGCTATCAATAAAGCTCTTGATCTTCTCACTCTAAGTAGGAACCAAAAATACTGCATGACGTGCCAACTCCGTAAATCTCATCTTGTACTGGGTCACAATCATGCCCTCCTGGCGTAGATACTCAAACTCCCTACACAACTCCTCTCTGCGAGTCTATGGAATAGACTTCTCTAAGAAGAGAACTGAGAACTAATGCCTTGTGAGTGGTGCAGTGCCAACTAGTCTGCCTGACTCATAGGTCTGCCACCACCTGATAGCTGGGCCCATTAGCTGAAAAGTAGTAAAGTCAACCTTATTGGAGCCCATAAGACCCATTGTGTAAAGAATCCGATGACACTAATCAAGAAAACCCCGGGCATCCTCTAACTCTCCTCCACTGAATTAGGGAGGACGAAGCCTCTGAAATCGCTCTAACCCCTTCTGCTCTTCGTCAGTCAAAAATTGTCCAACTCTGGCCTGTACCGCAAAAACTAGTTGCACTGGAAAATCCCCCGATATCTGATAAACCTGAGCTACCTTCTTTTGAGTACGGGTGGTGAGAGCTCTTCCCCCATCATGTGAGGTAGTCAGTGCAACTATTATCATATCTGCCTGAGCCAAGTTCGTATACACACTCAAGATCTGGGCCATAGTATCCTAAAGACCAGGTATAGCAATAGGTACTGCTGGTGTCTGAGCTTGTCCCAAGGGTTCAACAATATCCAGAACCTGCTCCTCCACTAGATCAACTGGTGGCTCCACAGGTACTTCCCTAGCTGTAGCGCGAGCCCTACCTCGGCCCCTACTTCAGCCCCGGCCTCTCGCAACCCACCACAACAGAGGTCATTCTTATAGGCCCGCTCAGATGTCTTATCCGGTTCATCGCGGTGCATCCGCTAGCCATGGTTCATACAATGATTATCCGAGTCAATAATCTCTTAGTGCCCTCCCAGCTCAGAGTTTATCCCGTGCTCTATCAGTTTAGGGTTCGTCTGTACCAGGTCCTTCTAGTTGTTTTTCTACTTCTTGCGGTCTGATTCAGTCCCCGCTTCCATTGATGAATCAGATTTGCTTTGAGTGTGGAGAGTTTGTACATATGTGGAGGTATTATCCTCATCTTTAGGGAGGTCCAGTTCAGCAAAGGGGTCAGGCTATGACTTCCGCACTAGTTACTTCACTGCCCGCTCAGCCAGCTTGAGGTGTGGCTCAGGCAGCTAGAGGTCGCCCTAGAGGGGGAGGCCTATCACGTGGTGGTCAGGCTCGATGTTATGCTTTTCCCGCCAGGCCATAGGCCGTTGCTTTAGATGCAGTGATCATAGGTATTGGTTTAGTGTGCCACAAAGATGCTTCCATATTATTTGACCCTGGTTCCACTTATTCATATGTATCATCATATTTTTATAGTTATTTGGATATGCCTCGTGAGTCCTTAGTTACGCATGTTCAAGTATCTACATTGGTGGGCGATTCTATTATTGTGGACCGTGTGTATCAGTCATGTGTGGTGACCATGGGAGGATTGGAGATGAGAGTTGATCTTTTACTACTTAGTATGGTTAATTTTGATGTGATTCTAGGCATGGATTAGTTGCCCCATGTTATGCTATTCTGGATTGTCACACTAAAAATGTGGCGTTGGTGATGCAGGGATTGCCTAGGATTGAGTGGAGAGATTCTTTGGACTATGTCCTCAGTAGGTTGATTTCATATTTGAAGGCCCAACAAATGGTTGGGAAGGGATGTTTGGCATATTTGACCTTTGTGAGGGATGTTGGTACTGATACTCCTACCATAGAGTCTGTTCCGATAGAGAGAGACTTTCTAGATGTGTTTCTTGCAGACCTATCGGGGATGCTACCCGACAGGGACATTGATTTTGGTATTGACTTAGTGTCAGGCACTCAGCCTATTTCTATTCCTCCATATCGTATGGCACCATCAGAGTTGAAGGAATTGAACGAGCAGCTTCAGGAGCTTCTTGATAAGGGGTTCATTAGGCCTAGTGTGTCACCTTGGGGTGCAACGGTTCTATTTGTGAAGAAGAAGGATGGTACTATGCAGATGTGCAATTATTATAGGCACTTGAACAAGGTTACAATAAAGAACAAATATCCTTTACCGCACATTGATGACTTATTTGATCAGCTTCAGGGAGCTAGAGTGTTCTCTAAGATTGATTTGAGGTCTGGGTATCACCAGTTGAAGATTAAGGACTCTAATATTCTAAAGATGGAATTCAGGACCCGCTATGGTCACTACGAATTCTTTGTGATGTCTTTTGGGCTGACCAATGCCCCAGCAGCATTCATGCATCTGATGAAAAGTGTATTCCAACCATATATTGATTAGTTTATCACAGTATTTATTGATGATTTCCTAATGTACTCACGTAGCCAGGAGGAGCATGTGCAATAATTGAGGATTGTATTATAGACATTGAGGGAGAAGAAACTTTATGCTAAATTCTCTAAGTGTGAGTTCTAACTTGATTCTGTGGCATTCTTGGGACACGTGGTGTCCGGTGAGGGTATCAAGGTAGATTCGAAGAAGAATGAGGCAGTTCAGAATTGGCCCAGACCGTCCTCAGCTAATGATATTCAGAGTTTTCTTAGCTTGGCCGGATATTATCGTTGCTTCATGGAGGGTTTCTCGTCCATTGTAGAACCTTTGACTTGATTAACCTAGAAGGGTGCCCCATTCAGGTGGTCTGATGAGTGTGAGGAGAGCCTCCAGAAGCTCAAGACTGCCTTGACCACAACTACAGTCCTAGTTTTGCCTTCAGCATCGGGTTCATATATAGTGTATTGTGATACTTCTCAGATTGGTATTGGGTATGTCTTGATGCAGGAGGGTAGGGTGATTCCATATGCTTCATACCAGTTCAAGCTACATGATAAGAACTACCCCTTCATGATTTAGAGTTGGCAACCATTATTCATGCATTGAAGATTCAGAGGCATTATCTCTACGGTGTGTCTTGTGAGGTATTTACATATTATCGGAGCCTACAGCACTTGTTCAAGCACAAGAATCTAAATTTGAGACAGCGGAGATGATTGGAGCTATTAAACGACTATGATATTACCATTTTGTATCATCCCGGGAAGGCCAATATGGTGGCTGATGCCTTGAGTAGAAAGGCGGTGAGTATGGGTAGCCTTGCATATATTCTTGTTGGTGAGAGACCGCTTGCATCATATGTTCAGGCCTTGGCCAGTCAGTTCGTGAGGTTAGAAGTTTTGGAGCGTAGACGAGTTCTAGATTACGTTGTTTCGCGGTCTTCTTTATATGATCGCATCAGAGAATGTCAGTATGACGACCCCTATTTGCTTGTCCTTAAAGACATGGTTCAGACTGTGATGCCAAGGAGGTTTCTATTGGAGATGATGGGGTGTTGTGGATGCATGGTCGGATTTTTGTTCGCCCAATGTGGATGGGTTACGTGAGTTGATTCTTGAGGAGGCCCATAGTTTGTGGTATTCCATTCATCCTGGTGCTATGAAGATGTATCATGACTTGTGGCAGCACTATTGGTAGAGAAGAATGAAGAATGATATAGTGGAGAGTGTAGCTCGGTTCTTGAACTACCAGTAGGTGAAGTACGAGCATCAGAGGCTGGGCGGTTTGCTTCAGAGGCTTGAGATTCCTAAAGGGAAATGGGAGTGTATTACCATGGACATCAGTGTTGGGCTACCACGGACCTTGAAGAAATTCGATGCTATTTGGGTGATTGTGGACCAGTTGACTAAGTCCGCACATTTTATTCCGGTGGTGACAACCTATTCTTCGGAGCAGTTGGCTGAGATTTATATCTACGAGATTTTTCGTCTTCATGGTGTGATGGTGTCCATTATTTCTTATCATGGCACGCAGTTCACATCGCAGTTTTGAAGAGCAGTGCAGCGAGAGCTAGGCACACGATTTGAGTTGAGTACAAAATTCTACCCTCAAAAGGACGGACACTCTGAGCACACCATTCAGATATTTGAAGATATGCTACGCGCTTGTGTTATAGATTTCGGAGGTTCTTAGGACCAGTTTCTATTACTTGCAGAGTTCGCCTACAACAACAACTACCAATCGAGTATTCAGATGGCTCCTTATGAGGCCTTATAAGGGAGGCGGTGTCGATCTCCAGTTGGGTGGTTTGAGCTAGGGGAGGCTAGGTTGTTGGGAATGGATCTGGTTCAAGATGCCTTGGAAAAGGTCAAGTTGATTCAGGATCGGCTTCGCATGGAATAGTCTAGACAGAAGATTTACGTCGATCGGAAGGTTCGTGATGTTTCATATATGGCGGGAGAGAAGGTATTGCTTAGAGTTTCACCCATGAAGGGTATGATGAGGTTCGGGAAGAAGGGTGTGTTGAGCCTTCGGTATATTGGCCCTTTTGAGGTGCTTGAGAGAATTAGAGATGTGGCCTATAAGATTGCATTACCACCTAGTATATCGAGTGTTCACCCAGTGTTTCATGTTTCCGTGCTCCGAAAGTATAACGGTGATGCGTCTCATGTTTTGGACTTCAGCATGGTTCAATTAGATGGATATTTGACTTATGATGTAGAGCCGGTAGCTATTTTGGATCGGCGGGTTTGAAAGTTGAGATTAAAGGATATAGCTTTAGTGAAAGTACAGAGGAGAGGTCAGCCAGTCGAGGAGTCTTCTTGGGAGACGAGGGGGAGATGCGGAGACACCTATTTGAGACTCCACGTATGATTCTAGACCCGTTCGAGAAAGAACATTTGTTTAAGCGATGGAGAATGCAATGACCAGACCGGTCACTTTGAGTATTTTAGCCTCGTTCCCCTATTTATTGCTTATTCTAAATTCATTTGTGGTCATGTGATTTTTCGGGGTAGTTGGTTTGATTCCGAGGATATTTCGGAATGAATTAGGACACTTAGTCCCAAGGTTGGAAGCTTAAGTTGAAAGAGTTACCCGAATATTGACTTATGAGTAAATGACTCCGGAATGGAGTTTTGATGGTTCTTTTAGGTTCGTATGGTGATTTTGGACATAGGCGTATGTCCGGATATTGATTTGGAGATCCGTAGGTCATTTTGTCTTGAATTGACGAAAGTTAGAAAGTTGAGAAGTTTGACCGCGAGTTGACTTTGTTGATACTGGGCTTGGATTTTTGTTTTGGAAGTTGGAATAGGTCTGTTGTATGATTTATAACTTGTGTGCAAAATTTGAGGTAAATCGGAGTTGCCTTGATAGGTTTCGGCCTCGATTGTAGAAGTTGGTAATCCAATAGTTTCAATAGGCTTGAATTGGGGTGCGATTCATGTTTTTGAGTTTGTTTGACGTGATTTGAGGCTTCGACTAAGTTTGTATGATATTTTAGGATGTGTTGGTATATTTGGATGGGGTCCTTGGGGACTCGGGTGAGATTCAGATTGATTCAGATTGTGTTTTGGCCTTATAGAACTGCTGATCTGGTGTTGGGTACAGTCTTCATTGTGTTCGGGATGAAGAGATCGCATTCGCGTAGAGTTGTTCAGGGGCAGGAGGATTTTTTTCTTCGCGTTCACGAAGGTTTAGTGGTTCTGTTCAACACGATCGCGAGAGGGATTCTGCATTCGCGTATAAGGGTTAGGTCGGCTTGGGCATCAGATATTTAGCCTTCACGTTCGCGAGAATGGGGTCGTGTTTGCTTAGGCTTGGGGTCAGAGGTCATCGCGTTCGCGACTGGGATGTCGCGTTCGGGTAAGAGGAATTTTCAGCTGAGAAGTTTTGTGCTTCGCGAATGCGAGGCATTTTCCGCGTTCGCGAAGAAGGCATACTTGGGAAGATTTGAAAACTCCAAATCGTGGGTTAGATAATTATTTCATATTTTGACTTGGGGAGCTCGGCTAGGGGCAATATTTGTGAGGGATTTCACTACAAATGAAGAGGTAAGCTACTTTTGATCAATTTTATCCATTAATATTGAATACCCATTGATTTTCCCACCTAGATTATGTGTTTTGAGGTGAAATTTGGGGCATTTTGGACTAGGGATTGGAGAGTAAGATTTGGAGATTTAAGGGTCGATTTATGGTCAGAATTGGATGATTTTGGTATGGTTGGAATCCTTATTGAATGGGTGTTTGGATTTTGTAAATTTTGTCGGGTTCGAAGTTGTGGGCCCGGATTGACTTTTTGAATTTTGTTAAAGAACTTTGCTTTATCGTATGTAATCGATTCCTATAGCTTGTACTGATCATATTAAGTTGTTTGTGACTAGATTCGAGTAGTTCGGAGGTCGATTCACGAGGCAAGGGCTTGTTGGTGTATTGAGTTGAGCACTTTGAGGTAAGTAACACTTCTAAAATTGGTACTGAGGGTATGAATCCCTGGAATACGTGTAATATTGTTGGTGTTGGGGTGACGGACATGCTAGGTAACAGGTGTATGGGCGTGCACCATGGTAATTATGACTTGGTTGATTCTATAGTACTGTGTAGTTATCTAGTCTTGTTTCTATCCGTGTAATTCCTACGTGTTAGAATAATGAGCTGTGATCCATGTTAGAAATCATGTTTAGGCTATGTGCTTATTCTATTAGAACCCACTGAGGTCATTTTTGTTGTTGAGTTATTTGCTTAAGTTGCAATTATGTACTCAGACATATTTATTCATTTGCATATCATATATCGGACTCTGTTATCATTTACTGTTACATCATTTTATTATTGTTTGGGCTGAGTGGTATGACATTTGAGAGCATGTGAGACTAGAGAGATTGATGACTGAGTTGGGGCCTAGGAGCCGAATTGTGAGTGATATTGGCGATGGGGGTGCACGCCGCAGCATGCCTTATTGGATTATTTATTATTATGGGATCGGGCTGCATGCTGCAACAAGCCATATTGGTTTTATATTAGCGCTTGGGCAGGATCCGCCCCTCCAGAGTCTGACATACCAGCAGTGAGCGCAGGCATCCGTACAATGCTGAGTGATTGTGTGTGATGAGTGGTACATTGAGATAGACATATTGAGTACTCTGAGAGTGTGAGTACCTGGGATTATCATTGTGATGCATTACATTTGACATGCATGTTTGACATGTAGGCATAAAGATGTAACATTCCTTGTGCTAGCAGTACTTGGCATATTTTATCAGTGTTGAGCTTAAATTGTTGTATTTGAAAGCATGCCAAAATTTATGTACTATGTACGAGCTGAATATTGAAGTTCTATGAGTTATTACTGTCATTATCTTGTTATATTTTTGTTGTCATTATTTGATTCTGACTGTATCTTTCTGAGCTTGTCATTGCTTTCAACCCAAAGTTAGTCCTGTACGTCCGCTTTTGCAGAGAGAGACCGCACATGCGGTACCAAGTCAATAGACAAGACTCTACTTTCGCGGAAGGAATCCGCATCTGCGGTTGCGCACCTACGCAAGGACCTATGCACCTACGGACTCAGCTCGCCCAGCCTCATCTTGCATCTGCGGCCAAGGGGCCACTACTGCAGTGCCTCACCTACGGCCATACCCTCGCAGGTGTGATTGCATCAGAACTCAGCAGGCATCCAAAAATCCTTCTCGTCTCCAAATGAGTCCGAACTCAACCCGAATCACACCCAAGGCCCCCGTGACCCCGTTCGAACATACTATCAAGTCCCAAAATACAACACGAACCTACTCTAGGTCTTAAATCACATCAAACAACTTAAAATCTACGAATTGCATACCAATTCAAGCCTATTGAATCAATGAATATTCAACTTCTTAAACTAATACTGAATCATATCAAACCAACTCCGAATGAGATGAAATATTGCATGCAAGTCACAAATGAAACAACGGACGCGGAATCACAATCCAAGCCCGATATCAATAAAGTCAACTCTCGATAAACCTCTCAACCTTCCAAACCTTCAATATTTCAATTTTTGCCAAAAGGCACCAAATCAACTTACGGACCTCCAAATCAACATCCGGACATACGCCTACGTCCAAAATCACCATACGAAGCTATCAGATCCATCAAAACACCATTCCAAAGTAGTCTACACAAAAGTCAAACTCCGGTCAACTCTTTCAACTTATACTTTTAACCTTGAGACTAAGTGTCCCAATTCACTCCGAAACTCACTCAAAACCAAACCAACCACCCCGGAAATACATAACTACAATTGAACATAGAGGAGGCAATAAAAGGGGAACATGGCTCAAATAATCATAACAAATTGCCAGATCGTTACATTCTCCCCCTCTTAAAACTAGCATTCATCCTCGAAGGCGTATAGAGACATACTTGAAGTGCTAAAAAGGTGAGGATAATGGCTACGCATATCATGCTCGATCTCCCAAGTCGCCTCCTTGACTGGTTGACCCCTCCATTGAATATTTACTGAAGCAATGTTCTTTGACCTCAAATATAAAGTTGCTTTCAAATAGCATAAGAATAAAAGTATGATAATCTTATAGACCTAGGACATCAAGACTAATAACTAGTGAAGATAAAACTTTAACATATCTATTTGAAGAAGAAATATTCAAATGATATTCACCCTTACGATGTTCTCATTTACTGATAAATGTATAATATTATGGTCTGTTATTTGAGTTGCGTTCAGTCTTCATATTTTTATAGATGAATTCATTATTCATTGGTTAAAAAATTTAAGGGTCAACAATGTTAGCTAGAAAATTTGACCATGATCTGTTTAGGAATAACTGGGCGAGTCCTGAACATTGAACGTTGGGCGAGCCTCGAGCAAATCCAAAAAAATATTTTAAAACATCGTCTATAAGTAACGATGATAACAAATTAGTGTAAATACTAGTACTACTTTTGAAATTTTTAATTATATCTAAGAAGATTGATTCAAGAACAATTGGCATGCTTGCAACAGCTGCCACTTACTGGCATTCTCTGTTGACAAATGATAAGAAAAAATTTAAAGAACTCATATACAAGATAGGAATGGTTTTTTTTTTAAAAAAAAAAGAGAGAGAGGAATGGTTAACTCTACTTTAATAGAGTAGTTAATGTGCTTCTCATATCCTTTTTGACGAAATAAATATTGTAAGAGAGGTTCGCATTAATTTGAATGGTCTAACGCAGACATAGCATATTATTGCATGAAAAACCTATCTAGTTTGACAGCTCAAAGCAAAACACTATCAACATTAACCTAACTCATAAAATGTTGTTATTATTAGCCGTAAATCCTCTTTTTATTACAAGTGGCTAAAGCTTCTTTCTCTTTATTTCGTGGCTTCTGGTCCTTACTTTTCATTATGACTCACATTTACAGTGAACCAGCTACACTAATCTAAACAATTTAATTGTCACAATTTCTATAAATAGATCTGTCTATAGATACAAATATAGAACACTAATTGAAGTCAATTAACATTAATACAACAGCATTTAAACCAGAATATTAGCTCAATAATGTTCCCGCAAATAATGGAAGTAATTGACTTTGCAACACCCAAATTGTCACCAACAGCAATAGTCATTTTTGTGATTATAGCAAAACAAAGCTTCTTACTTTAAAGGGTCAGGCCTGTACTCGTATATAATTTATGATAGTTAAAAATGTAGCTTGACGATAACCTTAACTCAATTGGAAAATAGGTCAGGAACGCCAACGAACAATTACAAATGATTGCATGATCTAATTAAGAGGATGAAAGGTCGTGTTTCATGGTAATAATTTCTTTTACAAAACTCATTTCAAGTGGGTATTGTTGGAGTAAACTGTATGTATCTTAAAGAATTTGAATCTCAATTTTTGGTGATTTTGTGAAAATTTGAGTTGAATTTTGAGTTACGGTTCGAAGGAAGAAGATAAAATTTCTGCAGGTATAATTGTGTATCTTCTGTATGTCTCTTATATATTTCATATGTATCCCATATATATCCATGTACAACTGTGTGTGAGATACATATGTTGCAAAGAAAATTTTCAACTCAATTTCAACTACAAACTTCAAACTAGTCCAATTCACATACTACCTTCTTCAAATTTTTTATATACCAAACGGTGAGAGACGATTTTTCAAGAGTCATTTCTTCCCCAAATTATTGGTAAGTGATTCTAAACCATTTTCTTTCAATTGCCCATTATATTTCTTGAATTTTCAACCTAAAATCTAGAGTTTTCATGATAGAATTAGGGGTTAGGTTAGAAACTAGGGATTTCGGGAATTTGCGGATTTAGACCTCAACTTGAGGTCGGATTCCAAAACTAATTACATATTCGGGCTCGGGGGTGAATGGGTAAAAGGATTTTGGTCCGAACCTCAGATTTTGACCAAGCGGGCCCGGGGTCGTTTTTTCGACTTTTTGGAGAAAATTTGGAAAACTTAATCTATGCAATATAATTGATTCCTTTAGCAATATTTGATATTATTGAGTCATTTTTGAATAGATACTAGTGGTTTGGAGGTGAATTCAAAAGGAAAAGCTGTGATTGAGAATTAAGTGGCCTTCGGAGCGAGGTAAGTATTGTGCTAAGTGAAATCCATGTGAGCGGCGTATATGTGAGGTGACGAGTACTTATGCGCCACCAATTTGCCTGTTTTTCATGTTTTCTCTATTTTTCTTATATTGTCCCTTTCCTATGCCAAATTGCTACGTGTTATACTAGTGTTGTTTAATTTGTCGTCCTTATCATATTTACGGATTTTCTGGTGATAATTGAGTTTTTATTTCAAAGTTGAGATTGATATTATGGAACCAAATGTTGAATTAAGGTTTGTACTTGTTATTCTATCTTCTTGTTTTCATTTATGCATTGCATAATGATAAGTGAGAGTGTTAATGCACGAAGGGTGATGTCGTACCATATTGTGAGTGTTAATGCACAAAGGGTGATACCGTGCCATATTGTGAGTGTTAATGCACGAAGGGTGATGCCATGCCATATTGTGAGTGTAAAAGCACAAAGGGTGATGTCGTGCCATATTATGAGTGTAAAAGCACGAAGGGTGATGTCGTGCCATGATATAAGAGTTAATGCACGAAGGGTGATGCCGTGCCGTTTCTATTAATTTTATGGTGAGATTGAGAGTAAAAGCACGAAGGGTGATGCCGTGCATTTTCCTTACTGTATTCACTATTCTTGTTGATTCATGGTATATTGACTGCTCCGGTGATCATTCTATTGTAGTTCTTTATCTTGTATTCCCCTCAGTATGTTTCCCTCCCGACTTTTCCTGTTTAGTTCTTCATTTCTGTTATTCGTATATACACTGTTAAATTATACAGGTTAATTTGTAGGTGCCTTGCCTTAGCCTCGTCACTACTTCGTCGAGGTTAGGCTCGACACTTACCAGTACATGGGGTCGGTTGTATTAATACTGCACTCTGCAGTTTCTGTACAGATTTTGATACCAGCTTAGGTTGATCGAGAATTTTGCTATTGATCCGCTGTCCGGAAACTCAAGGTAGATCTGTCAGCATTCACAGACCTTGAAGTCCCCGTCTATCTTTTATCTCCTACTGTTTTCTTTCATTCAGACAATTGTGTTTCTTTCAGACTATTACTTGTAGTAAATTCTAGAATGCTCGTGAATTGTCACTCTAGATCCGGGTGGTAGTGATTAATACAGTTTCATAATATTTCGCACTTATTATATTTAATCTTAGTTAATTAATGTTATTTACTGAATGAAAATAAGGAATTGGTTTGATGATTCTCTAACGTTGGCTTGCCTAGCAAGTGAAATGTTAGGCGCCATCACGGTCCCGTTGGTGGAAATTTCGGGTCATGACAGTTGGTATCAGAGCACTTGGTTGCATAGGTCTCACGAGTCACGAGCAAGCCTAGTAGAGTCTGAAGGATCGGTACAGAGACGTCTGTACACCTTACGAGTCTAAATCTGTGCTCAGATTTTCAATCTAAGATCATTTAGGCACTCAAATCATCTTTTTTATCGATTCTAGATTTTCTCCAAAAATATCTCTTGATTTCACCTTTAATCATTATTTCTAAGGTATACTAGATGATAGATTTATGATATATTTTGTTGATTCAAGTTAGAATCACTTACCTCAATGTTATAGATGTAGATCTAGCTGAAAACCCTTCAATCCGAGCTTCCAAAGTCTCCAAAATGTGTGAGAATGAACCAAAATCACAAACTGGGACTATTTATACAAAGAAAAAAAATTGCACACCCGTCGGGGACGGGCGCGCCTCACCTTGCAACGCACCTAGACTAGGCGTGATGGCTAGTACGTCATGCCTGGCATCACACCTGGCTTGGGTGCGATGGTAAGTACGTTGTGGCCTATACTGTCTGGTATATGCTGCTAAACTTTTCATTCCAACCCTCCCTCCCCCTCCAAAACATCTCGAACCCCACGGAACCCATCCAACGATTCAGACTATTTCAAATACGCTATATGAACTTATGTAAAATCTTGAAACACGAAGCAAAATGTTATAAATCAAATCAACTTAAGAATCCTTAAACTTCCAACTTTCATGCAATAATATCAAAGTGCTCCCGAGCCCCTCTTAATCCGAATATTTTTACAAGTTCTAACACATCATATAAACATGTTTGAAGCTTCGAAATTTGAACCAAAGCGTTATTATTAGAATCGAGGGGTTAGGTTGTCATTTTAGTCTTTAAACCTTCCAGATGGCCAGGTAGCGCTCCAAAACCTTCACGAACCCCTTCGGACCCTAGCCACCCTTAGGCCCAAAACTTTTGAGGACCCCTCTTGTCGATAATAGTGGACATTTATGATTTAATTTGTCTTTACAAATTTGAACATAATATTCTTTATAAAAGGAAAAAGAAAATTTCAAATGGATTTGAATCGAAACGTGAAAAATATTTTTAGTTTTCTTTTTGGTGGCAAAAAAATTGTATCACTAGGTTATTAGAAGATTATTGTAATATACTATATCAGATAAAAAGACTTGATTCTTTTTCAAATACTTATATTACTTATAAAAATAATATTAACTGTTATGTAACAGTTGTATTAATAACTGGATCATTAACAAAACGTTGCCTTACGTGTGCAAGTTAAGTGAAGTCAACAAGAAAATATAATGCAATTGCTGCTGAAACAAGAGCGCAACTCGTTTCCGGTAAAAATACAAGAATCGGCCGTTCTAAAGGTTACTACTTTCACAAAACCTAACAAAAGTTTTAGTGGGCGTTTGACAATTTATTTCATGCAAAGATTCGAGAACAATCAACACAGAATTAGGCCGAAGAGTCGAAGAGAATTTAATATTTGCCCTTCATCAAGAGGCAATATATAAATAAGCCTGCGCCATTGCAACAACTCAAACCATTTCCAATATTGCCTCACAAGTCAGTAGTGCCTTTCCTCTTTCAAATGTTCATTATCTTTATCGCCCTTCCCCCAATTCTCATAAGAAGAATAAAAGATTAAAAATTAAATTAGAAAATGCAAGTTATAATTACGTCCAGTCACAGACTTTTCTGCCATCTTCATCAACTCAAGAGCCATACATCATTGTCTCCACAGCAAGCTGAGTTTAAAAAACATGGACCCGGTAAGTTACTTTTTTCATACGGGATTTAACTTATATCTACTAACAGTGCAAAGAAATGTTTACATAATTCGTAGAGCTTAAAGGAAAATTATTACTTCATCCGTTCCAATTTATTTGAACCTATTTAATTGGGCATCGTCTTTAAGAAAAAAAAATGAAGACTTTTAAAACTTGTGATCCTAAACAAAGGCAACAATCTTTTAAAACTTGTGGTGTTAAACATGTCAGAATATTTGTGTGGCTATAAAAGTTTCTCATTTAGAATTAATAGGGGGTCATTCTTTTTGGAATGGACCAAAAACAAGTTATCTATTCGCCTCACTTGCACTCTCAGTAGCACATATAAAATCATAAGAATTAGGACCGAATAGTAGTATAACTAATTACTGTGCCGTTTCATTTTTATTTAATATATTCACAGGAAATTGGTTGTTCCAAACTGATGGCTCACTTCTATATAAACCAGTTCGTCTCAATTGTGCACCTAGTGAGGCATGTTATCTTGGTATGATCATTTCGACTGTGCTAGATAGATGATACATTAAACAATTATATTGCCTAAGGAATTGTTTACAACCACAAAGCAAGTTTTGATAAATGAGCTACACTTTTTGCAGGTAACGTGAATGAGTACTTAGAATCTGATCACTCAAACAACTCCGGAGAAAAGGATATTCAGGTGATAAGAAAATTATTTCCCTTAGCTTGACTTCTCGCAAATTTGTGATAAAATTGTTATTTTACATGAAAAATATATTTTTGAAAAATATTATTATTTACAGAAAATGTTTTCTGGTGTTTTGATTGGTGAGTGAAAATATTATTTTAAAAAAATATATTTGAATAAAAAGAATGATACCATTTTATATTTGAAAATAACTTTAAACTTCTCATTTACCCTTAATCACATATTTGAAAAGTGTTATTTTTTTCTTATATTTCATACCTACTCAAACTATACCACATAAATTAAAACAAGCTAGTACATTTCTTTTTTGTTAAATGAAATCATAGCTGAATTGTTTGTCTCAATAGGTAAGCAGAACAATACAGATTAAAAGTTTGACAGAAGAGATTAAACATATGTTGAATTCGATGGAGGATGGAAGCTCAAGTGTCTTAGCCTATGAAACAGCTTGGGTTTCCTTTATTCAAAATATTACTAATAATGGAAATAATCAAAGACCTATGTTTCCATCTTGTCTTGAATGGATTATAGACAATCAACTTTCTGATGGTTCATGGGGAGAGGAGATTGTATTCTGCATATATGATCGACTCTTGAACACACTAGCATGTGTTGTCTCATTAACACTATGGAACACATGCCTTCCTAAGAGAAACAAAGGTGTGGAATGTGTTGCTATATATTACTCAGTATTAAACATGATTTTTATGTTATTATCTTCGAGTTTAAGTTATATGTATACAATTTGTCCAACATATTTATAAATACTATCAGATCGCTTAGGTTTTTATAAGGAAATTTTCATGATAAGCATTAATTTGCCGGCAACTGTATAAAAATGGTAAAGGCCGATTGAATATCTAAAATAACTTCTTAAATACTAATTTGCACTCAGTATTTACACCAAATCAAATGATCTATTATGTTATAAATGTCTTGAGTACTTATAAAATTTTACAAGTTTCTTAAGCAGGGTCGTCTCTAACGTCAACGGTTCTTTCCTCCTGTGATTTATTCATATATTTCTATTTTGCAGAATTCCTAAAGATGTTATCCATACGATTCCGACAACAGTATTGTATTCATTAGAAGGATTAAGGGACAACTTGGACTGGCAAAGGCTTTTGAAGCTTCAAATGCCTGATGGTTCATTCTTAACATCCAACGTTCGGAAGATATGCCAAACACTTTTCATCATTATTAACATCCCCTGCCTTTGCATTCATGGAAACTAATGATGAAAAGTGTTTGGCATATCTTCCGAACGTTGTTGAAAAGTGTAATGGAGGAGGTACCTAGAATCTTCCTTTGTCCAATGATGTTATATATACGGGTGCCAAATGGGCGGGTCGGGCTTATTTTGAACTGGTCAAATGGGATTAGTCAATAAATGGACGGGTAATTCAAAAGTTACTTGAACTGAGACGTGATGAGTCAAAATGGGCTAAAATTTGAGTCATAGCCCAACCCACCCAACTCTTATCAAGCTTTAACTAATATGTGTTATTTTCTTATGAATTGTTTAATTTTCAAATAAAACTTTTTTTCCTTTTATGGCCATATATAACATATCAAATTTAAAAGAATTATTTTAAAGATATTTTAACAAAGTTACTCGTTGATCAATTTGGACTAAAAATCAGCCCAATTCTAGATGGACTGAGATATGCTGGGTTAAGATGGGTTGAGTTTAACAAATTGGTGGGTCAATGACCAGCCCAACCTTGGGTGGGTCAAATGGGTTTGGGCTCAAATTGCTACCTCTAGTTACATACCATGAACAATTCCAAAATATTGTACTCCTTACTTCCGTTTCATTCACACTTAATGACAAGTTTTGTAGCAACATAAATATTATAACATGATTAAAATCACAAGTTTCAAATGATGATACATGCAATATGTTTAGCGCGACAATACCCACTCGACTTGGTAACACGACTTTGGGCAATTGATCGATTACAACGCCTTGGAATCTCTTATTATTTTGCGGAAGAGTTCAAGGAACTTTTGAATCATGTGTTCAGGTAAACAAAGAGCAATTTTGAGCAATTTATGTGACTAGTCTAATTTATTGTTGAACTACAGATATTGGGGCGAGGAGAATGGAATTTTCAGTGGAAGAAATTCAAACGTTTGTGACGTTGATGATACATGTATGGCTATTAGGTTGCTAAGGTTACATGGGTATGATGTTAGTCCAGGCAAGTCAATGGAAAATGAGTTCCTCACTGATTTCGCAAAATTTACTTACTCCATGTCCCAATTTATTTGGGGGAGCTCGAATTTAGATTTTAACCGTGAATTAGGACATAGAATAATTTAGTTTTTTGAAACAAAATTTATATATTTGAAAACTATGTAAAAAATACTATAAGTTATAATAATTAACAATTCAAAATATCTAAAAAGCATATGAAAAAATCATGGTCAAAGAAAAACTCGTTTGACTCACGAAATTCGAATTTCGCCACATACAATAAATGATCTAATTTTTTATTATCTGTCACAGATGCGCTAAACAATTTCAAAGATGGTGATCAATTCTTTTGCCAAAGAGGTGAAGTGGACGGGTCACCAACACATATGTTTAATCTCTATAGATGTTCCCAAGTTTTATTCCCAGGAGAAAGGATTCTTGAAGAAGCAAAGAATTTTACTTTTAACCTCTTACAGCAATGTCTTGCAAACAAACAATGCTTAGACAAATGGGTCATAGCTAAGGACATCCTCGGGGAGGTAAAGAATGACCAAAGATTTTAGTATTTACACACTGCCGTGTAAAAGAAAATTTATAAGTTATATACATGTAATCGTCCATAGAAAATGCAATTAGCAACTTGGAAAATATGGAAAAATAATTACATGTTACAATAGCTTAAAACACATTAATAGTAAAATTCTTTACATAGTATATATAAGATATATCCATGATAAATAAATCATTCTCTCCATTCACTTTTACTTGTTCACTATACTAAAAATATATTTTTATTTTTACTTGTCCACTATATTAAATCTAGAGAAAAAGAATCTTTTTTCCTATTTTACCCTTATCATTAACTACTTATTCTCCAAATCGTTTTCCAAGAGTTTTTAAAATGCTCTCACTATTATGAGTAAAATTATAAAATATATACTTCATTTATATTTTTTTATTAGGGCAGTGCAATGTCAAAAGTGGACAACTATAAATGAACGGAGAGAATACTCATTTTGAAAAACTATAGATGTTGTTGTTGGGGAAAAATAATATCCCGCCTAGGAATAATATCCACGATAAATAACAATAACACAAGAGAGTAAAAACAATACCAAATCTTTTAACGGGTAAAATACAATACCCGAGCGGCGCAATATAATACCACTAAAATATTACAACTTGGTAGTATCAAGAGTACTACAACTTCGAAAGAAATAACACTCTTTATTTTAAATACCTCACTACGATATTATTCACAGTCACTATTTATCTCACGGACTACAATACGTGAATTACAAACTCTAACTCTCTGTTGCTTGTCTCGATTCTGTGTGTTTGATCGGAAGAGCTGAAGCCTCCTTTTATAGCAGTGAGGAATCGTTCCTCCAACCAATCAAAGGATTGGATTTACAATTTGCATTGCAGATTCCTGAACTTGTTGCACCGTCCAAAACCAATTTGCAAATTAGTTTTGCTATTTGTTTTTTTTTTTTTTATTGCTGTTATTACAACTTATTGCATTTGCAACTTGTTGTCACCTTTTTGTTTCTTTTTTCTTTTATTTAAATGGGTTCCACAGCTGTAACATATAATACTCTTTATGTTTTACTTTGCATAATTTGCTAAATATGTTGTAAAACATTTATTTATAGATAAGGTATGCACTAGAATTCCCATGGGATGCCAGCTTACCTCCGGTGGAAGCTAGGCTTTACATAGAACAGTATGGTGGAGCAGATGATATTTGGATTGGCAAGACGTTATTCAGGTAGCTCTTTAAATATGTTCTGGAATTTTATTTTCTCTGGTGTTAATAACATTTTTATTTTCTTGTCAATAAACAGTTCTATGTTAGTTTTCATTTAGGTTTAGCGTACATAAGTAGTTACACAAAAGTTAAAATTAAGAGAGCATTTAACTTGGTAAAACTATAGAATTATAGTCTAACCAACTCTTGTCTCTTGGTACTTCAAACAAATAAATATTATCATAACTGCCTTAGGAAGACTTAAATTAGAGGGTGATTATCTCATCTAATATTTTAGTTTGCTAGAGATCACAATTTTATTTACTTAATTTGCCTTAATTCAACACTCATGGTCACCTCACTAGCGGACATGATTATTTTTTATGGCCAAGTACATAGAAAGTTTTCTTCAATAACGGGTGACGATGAGACACTACTAGAAATTCGCTAAAAATCGACCAAAAAAATCGACCAACGTTGGTCGGTTATGGCAAATTACCGATCAAAATGTGACCATTACAGTGTGGACGGTGTTTTGATGGTCGGAATGGCTTACTGACCAAAGTTGGTCGGAAATTACCGACCAACTTTGGTCGGTAGATTAAAACGACCATCTGACAAGATTAATTACTTACCGACCAACTTTGATCGGAAATATATTTTATTAATTTAATTTTACCGACCAAAGTTGGTCGGTTTAACTAAATTATGTTTTTTTATTAATTATTAAAATTAAAAAAAACCGACCAACTTTGGTCGGTAATTGAAAATATATATTTTTTAAAAATAATTAAAATTAAACATTACCGACCAACTATGGTCGGTAATCTCAACAGTGCAAGCAAAATACCGACCAAAGTTGGTCGATAAATGTTGAATTCTGGGAATTCAATGTTCATTAACCGACCAACTTTGGTCGGTATTTTGGAATAATTTATATTTTTTATTAAAAACCGACCAACTTTGGTCGGTTTTTCTGGGTTTAATTTTGGCATAAAATGCCTGTTTTGGCAGCTACACCACCTGCCAGCATACCAATACAGCAACACAACAACAACAACACAACAACAACAACAACAATAACAACACAACAACAACAACAACAACAACAACAACAACACAACAACAACAACAACAACAACAACAACAACAACACAACAACAACAACACAACAATAACAACCAAAACATTCAATAAATACTTTAAAACTAACAAATTAAAGTTCAATTGAACATAAAAATTCAAAACCAAGTTAAAACTAATTACAACTAGTTCAAAACTGATTCTATTTGTCTAGTTCAAAGTATATAAAAGTCAAGGGGTATTTTCTACAACATCATCATCACCGTCTGATGAACTTTCATTTACAAGACGATATAGAGAACAGTCTTGTGGAGGACGGGAAGCACGATCACGGGGAGGACGGGAGGAACGATCACGAGCAGGACGGGAGGAACGATCACGTGGAGGTCGACCCTCTGGAGATGACTCACGAGATCGGGGCAACGGAAAAGCTCCACTAGATAGGAGAGTTCTGATCTGAGCTTGCATGCCAAGGAATTGAGCATCTCTAAGCCTTTCTCTTTCCTTGGCCGCTTCTAGCTCTGATGTGAGCTTTGTCACTGTCTCCCGCATAGCGGAGAGGCTCTCCCTATTAAGTTGCTTGCCTTGCGAGGAAGTCCCTATTCCTCGCATTACACACTTATAGCGATGAAAGTTTTTAGTAGGAAGCCCGTATACCTTTCCCCATTTTGGACCGCCAACAGACTCCAACCATATTCTTTCAGCATCCTCGTCCAAAGGTTGGGTTGGCTCACCCGATTCACCAGCTGGATGACTACGGATGAATTCCTCCACGTTACTTTGGTAGCGACCCTATATTATTTTAAATTAAATCAGTATTTCAAAATTTTTATAAAAGTAAATTATAATACTTAAAGAAAATTGAAAGCTTACATATGCAGTCGAGGCCCGGTCCTCGACCCACCTATCTTGATCCCCCTCTTTCTTCTTCTTCACAATATGTGTCTTCCTTGAATAGCTCATCATGACTCATTGGACGCCCATACTTCTTTTCCTGAAAATAAATTAATTTAGTTAATAAACAGAATAGATATACTTAGAAAAGTAAAATAATTTAAGCAATTACGTACCAATCTTCTTTTTATTGTCCCTAGGCTGATCGCACCTCCAGTGTGCAAGGAGCCTCCCTTCTCGGATGCGCGAGCTTTCTTTCCTTTTTCGCTCCTCTCTAAGAACTCTGCGGTAAGCCATTGCCTTTGCAAATCATTCCACAAATTCTCAAGTAACCAGCCAGGCCTCTTGTTCTTCTTTCTAGCATCCGAGAAAGCATCCGCCAATCTCTTGCGAGCTTTATGATGAAAATTTGTAGCCACTTCCGCGCTATAGCGGTCTTCCCATACACACTAGCTCTGTATTTCAAAAGTTAAATATTAGATGAAAATATCATAAATATAAATTGTTAAACTGTTTAAAATAATATTTATACCTTAAATTGATTGAAAATTTGCTCCTTCAGTGAGAATGGGCAATCAGTCCAAGTCGCATAAGGGCTATCATAAAGCTTTCTGATGGCATTGGTGATTATCCTCGTAGTCTTATTACCCGGCCTGAACCTGCAATTTAACAATAAAAATACATTAATATCTTAGTAAAAATGTTACAAATCAATAAACGCAAAAATAATGAATAACACTTACCCATCACCCTCAGGGACTATGATGATCCTGCCATATCGATCATAATGCACTACCTCATCATCACCATCCGAAGCATGTGTATGAGAGGCATGTGAAGACGGTGTAAGTGGGTCAGAGCTAATGCCTCGCAGGCGAAGGCCTGCAATAGATGGAGTCGATGATGAAGATGGTTGTGATCCCTGTGACTGCGACATAGCTGGATGCGACCCAAGTGGATGTGATACCGATGGCTGTGACCCGAGTGGCTGTGACCCGAGTGGCTGTGACATGGGTGGATGCGATCCATGTGGCTGTGATATGTAGGGATGTGATCCATGTGGATGTGATGCAGATGGCTGTGAGGCAGCTGGACTGTATGTCGGACGTATAGTCCTGTGGCCCTGTGATGGAAGACTGGGTGTCTGAATGAAGGTGTACGGCTCGTGATGCTGTGGCAGCTCAGTATAGCCGTGTGGTGGAGGATAAGACATAGGCATCTCTGAAAAGGGTGGACAAGAGGGAGTATTATTTTCTACCCTCCTCTTTCCCTTCCTACCCTTTTCTCGACCCCGAGAACTAGTAGGGTCATTGTTACCTTGACCCTTGCCTGCCATCTGCATAATATAATACACATTTAGATTGAAACATATAAGAAACTAGCTATAAAACGAGAGTGCTTTAAAAAACCAACTTTTTAATCCTCATCGACGTATTGTTCCTCGTCCGAGAATTCTTCGTCCTCACTTGTTTGAGCTTCATCAGTTGATTCTTCGTCCTCATTTTCTATAATTGTTACTTCATTTATATCAACTTCTTCCAATATGCGTTCAGGATGTTCCAAATCATTTTCTAACTGATCGTCCACTATTTGGTGAACATTGGAGATATCGTTTTGATATGCAACATCTAACACATTCTCGACTTCCACCCTACCTACAGGCTTAGTTTTTATTACAACCCACCAATCGGACTTATTCCGCCGCAATGGATAAGGAGCATAATACACTTGCCTAACGTTATGTGCAATTATGAAAGGATCATAGCGATCATACTCCCTCGTATGATTAACCTCAATTATGTTGTATTGGTTGTGTACTCTTGTACCTCTTGTTGGATTTGGGTCAAACCACTTGCATCTAAAGAGTATCAATTTCTTATATGGCCAACCTATATATTCTAGTTGTAATATTTCTTTGACCACACCATAATAATCAATATCTCCAACTTGGTTGCCATCACCACCTTGAACCCATACCCTAAACTAAACTAATTCATAACTAATTGACTAATTAATAAAACTAATTAGTTAATAAATCTAATTAACAAAACTAATTAAAACAAGACCTAAACCCTAATCCTCAATAAAATATAATGTTTAAATAATTGAAACACTAATCAATTGAAACTAATTCATAACTAATTAACAAAACCTAGAAATAATAAATAAATGGGTTGTAATTCAAACCTAGAATTTTTAGGAGATGGAGAAGGAGAGGGGCGGCAGTGGCAGTGGCAGCGGCGACGACGACGGCAACGGCGCGGCGAGGGCGAGGGCGAGGGTTGGACGGCGAGGGCGAGGGCTGGGAGAAGGAGAGGGGAAGGTTTTGAGTGAAGAGAGGGGGAAATTTCAGAGAAATGGGGGTTTCCCCCGTTTTTCAATTCTCTGATTTCAGAATTACCGACCAAAGTTGGTCGGTAATTTTGGTCGGTACATTAAGTGTTGACCGTTTGACCAAAAACCGACCAACTTTGGTCGGTTTTTTAAAAAAAAAATTAAATTTTTTTTTTTTTTGTGTTTTTTTTCTTAAAATATTATAAACTACAAAAAAATATTATAAACTACAAGCATTTATTTTATTTAACTATGCAATTATTATAAATAATTATAAACTATAAGCATAATCTTTATAAATAATTATATTAACTATTTAATTTTAATAAATTATAATAGCATCTATCTAAGTAAATTTTCTAAGTTATAATTAAGTATGTGAGTAATTTCTCACACACACACATACACTATATTGTAATTGATGCTAATAACTTCTTTTTTCATTCGTTCATCACTAATAATGCATGACATAGATTAATCGATATATAGGTCGAGACGTTTTGATGAATCATCGATTAATATTCATCGATACATCTAAGTAAGTTATAAATCGATGAATCAATTTACAAATAGATATATTTGATGATAAAGTATATATACTAATTAGTATCTTCCCAAGTCTATCCCTAAAAGAACCCGACCCTGTGGTCCTAGCGCTTCGTGTTCTTATATATATATATATATATATATATATATACACACACACACAAACACACTTCACTGTAATACTTTAACTATATATATAGCTTGTTATAGTATATGTTAGTGTGTATATATATAGCTTGTTAAAGTTTGACCATGTTTGACCTATTAATTTAACTCGTATACTTAATACTAATAGTTTCTTTCGTTTATTTAATTTGTGATCCATATATATATATATATATATATATATATATATATATATATATATATATATATATATATATATATATGTCAAAGATGTTTAGTATTAATTCTTTTATTTTTCATTCATTCATCACTAATAATGCATGGCATAGCTAGATTAATAGATATAAGTCGAGACGTTTTGTTTTTACTATTAGTCGATATAGGTCAAACGTTTTGTTTTTAATATTCATCGATGCATCTAAGTAAGTTATAAGTCGATGAATCAATTTACAAATAGCATGTTATATATAGTATATGTTAGTGTATTCATTATTTGTATTACAAAAGTGTTAACGAATTACATTTATATTATTTAGATAGTAAATATAAAAGTAATTCGAAAGTTTGATCAATGTTGACGTAATAACCGACCAACTTTGGTCGGTTATTTTGCAGAAAATAACAATTACCGACCAAAGTTGGTCGGTAAATACTTCCCCTACATTAACCGACCAACGTTGGTCGGTAATTTTAAATATAAATTCTTAAATATTATAAAATATTTTAAATAATAAAATAATTATTAAAATTTAAAAAATTGGATCCAGATTACCGACCAACGTTGGTCGGTAATCCAAAATTTTCTTGTCTGACCAGCTGGGTCAATTCATTGACCAATTTACCGACCAACGTGGTCGGTATATAGTTTAAAAAAAATGTAAATTTTTTTTTCCCCAGTTTCCGTCCAACCTGGACAGTTTTTGGTCGTTTTTTTTACCGATCAACGTTGATCGGAAATAGTTGGTCGGTTTTTAGCAGATTTTTAATAGTGAGATTCGAATTTAGGATCTTTACATGTTATGATGCTATGTTTAATTGTATGACCATCTAAAAATTCAAGTGAACAGACATAACAAACTCATATTTATTTAATCATGCCTTCAGTGCCAATATATATTTATGACAAAGCTCTATGGTAAATGAAGATATTTAAGAATAAATGAAGATTTTCTGTTTTTAAATATAAAGTGTTTCCTTGAATTCCTACGGTACAATGTGTATTAATACTCTGTGTAAAGAGTCCCTCCAAGCTCACTCTTACGACTGTTCAAAAACGAACCGAAACCGTTAATCGAATCGAACCGATGGCTTATATTGACTTATTAGTATCGGATTATCGGGCGGATTGAGATTTTATAATTAACGACTTAAAAGTTTGGAGGCGATTTACTCAATTTTCTTATCGGGTAAACCGTTAACCCGTTAAGAATTTTTATATTTATACTTTTACCCCTAGGTATATAAATTTGTTACTACATTATTGCATAAGTAGTTGTACTTAGAATGATAGAATTGTCTATAGCTAATGGCAGTCGTCTCTAGCTTCTCATAAATTATGACTGAACATGAATTGAATTCCTCTCTGGCCAATTTTACTTAAGTGGCGTTTGCTTCATTACTTCACTTACAATTAGAGTTTGAAGTTTGTCTGTAAGTGGGGTTTTCTAATTGTTTTGTGGGATAACAATGCTAATGTTGATTGTTCAAAATCTAAACAGTTTGAACTTTGCATTTGGCCGTTTGGTAAACATTTCTATTTGATACGCTCGAAAATCACCCGATAATCGTTAATCTAATACCAATCCGTCCGTTTTCTTATTGGATGGCAAACGGATTACTACATTTATAATTCGATAACTGATAAGTTGAATCGTTAAGCGTAATTATCCACCCGATAACCGATACCCCTACTCACTCTTGGCTATCTTATCTCTATCTCAAGGTCACTGTGCATACTGTATATACAACTTATGCAGCTGTTATCTCTTAGAGACCATATTCTATATAACTACTACACACGGCAGTCACCTATTTACACACAACAAGAGCATTGAACTAATTTTATATTGCAGATTATAGGATCATATTTACTATTTGTAGCAATTTTAGTAAATTCTTACACAAAATTTATATTTTACATCCAAAGATCTGCTAGCATTTACGGGTGTTAAATGGGTGGGTTGGGCCAATTTTGGGTGGATCAAAATGAGCTGAGTCAATAAATGGACGGGTCATTGACCCGTCGAAAAGTTAATTGAGCTGAGATGAGTTAGGTCAAGATTGGCTAAAATCTGGGTCATAGCCCAACCCGCCCAACTTTTACCAAGCTTTAATTAATATGCAGTGTTTTCTTATGAATTGTATAATTACTAAATAAAACTTTTTTTTCTTTTGTTATATATAGTCATATTATAACATATCAAACAAAAAAGAATTATTTCTAAGATACTTTGACAAAGTTACTCATGAATCAATTTGAACTAAAATTCAACCCAACTTTAAAATGGGTTGAGATGAGTTAAGTCAAGATGAACTGAGTTCAATAAATGGATGGGTCAATAATCCGCCCAGTAACCTTGAGCGGGTCATTTAGGCTTGGGCCAAATTTGACATTCCTAGCTAGAATTTAAGGTTTTAGGAGCAATCCTAGGTTACACATAATTAAGTTCAAAAAGCCCAAAGTATATGGTTGCCTAATTGGAAATTTGTTAATCTTTTGCCCATGCAGAATGCCCGATATCAACAACAATGTTTATTTACAAGCTGCAAAGTTGGATTACAATAGATGCCAAAGTCAACATCGATTTGAATGGCTGATTATGCAAGAGTATGTACTTGATTTTTTTTTAATGTTTATAAACAATAAAGCGTCAAGCTTTTTATCTTCTTTATTAATTTGCGTTCATAACATGAATAGGTGGTTTGAGAAGTGCAACTTTCAACAATTTGGAATAAGCAAAAAGTACCTCCTAGTTTCTTATTTCTTAGCTTCTGCAAGTATATTTGAAGTCGAAAAGTCCAGAGAACGACTTGCATGGGCTAAATCTCGTATAATACGTAAGATGATTACATCTTATTGTACCAAAGTCATAATTTTTTTTAATTGAAATATAAACCAATTATGGGTGTGTTTGGTATGGACATGTTTTGTTGTTCAAAATATTTTGAAAAATATTTTGTCTAGGAAAAACAATTTCTTAAAAATAAAGAAAATGATTTCCTTGATGCGAGTAGGGAAAACAAGTTAGATAAGTGGCACTCTATGTTGATTGCCTCCCCCCACCCCTCCCCGAACTCTATCCCCGAACCCTATCCCCTGCCTCACCTCCCTTTGCCCCCACCCTTGACCCCTCCCCCTAAGCTTGGGATGCCCTCTCCCCTACCCCCAAGAACTCTCCATCATGTTGCGGAAGCCAAATATATAGAGAGTGATTAAATCACAACTACTATATCTAAAGGTAGCTAATAAATAGTAAATGAGACAATAATAAAATGAACACCAGAAATTAACGAGGTTAGGCAAAATTTAATTTTTGCCTAGTCCTTGGACACAATCAACTCAAATTTATTTTACTCCAAAAATACAAGTGAAATACTACAAGAGAGAAAGAAGATTCAAATGCCTTAGGAGATAAGAAGGCAAGTGAGAGATGTTTACAAATGAACAAAACCCTTGCTATTTATAGAAGAGAAATGGCCTTAATAATGTCATGCATGACATCATATTAAGTGTGAACATGCAATGTAAATGCATGAAAAATGCATCTACCAATTTCTTCCTAAAAGGAGGCTTTAAATGTTCACACTAGTTCACATTAATCTTGTCAAAATTCAACAAATCTCCACCTTGGCAAGATTCCACTTTTGTAATTTTCTCTTACTGATAAATTTTGATTGTGTCTTCAACTCCAATCCTCAAAGTTCAACAATGTTGATCAAGTTCAAACAATGTTGAAACTTGATCGCATTCACTACTTTTGTTAGCATATCGGCAGGGTTGTCTGCAGTCCGAATTTTCTGCACCATGACTCCACCTTCTTCTATAATATCTCGTACAAAATATCAATGTGCTTCGTCCTTGCATGATAAACTTGATTCTTTGCTAATTGAATAGCACTCTGACTATCACAAAATAGTGTGATATTTTCTTGACCAATACCAAGATCTCTAAGCAACCCTTGAAGCCAAATTGCCTCCTTTACAGCCTCCGTAATTGCCATGTACTCTGCCTCAGTAGTAGACAAAGCAACCGTTGACTGCAAAGTAGACTTCCAACTAACTGGTGCATTTGCAATAGTGAAAACATAACCAGTAGTTGATCTACGCTTGTCCAAATCACCCGCATAATCCGAATCACAATATCCAACCAGATATTGACTATCTTCCTGCTCAAAAATCAATCCAACATCTACAGTATTACAAATATACCGTAGAATCTATTTCACAGCTTGCCAATGCTCCTTTCCTGGATCATGCATATACCTGCTTACAACTCCGATAGCATGTGAAATATCAGGTCTTGTGCAAACCATTGCATACATCAAGCTACCAACGGCATTCGCATATGGCAACTCTTGACATATACTCTTGTTCTCCTTCATTCTTTGGCGACATAGCAGCAATAAGCTTAAAGTGAGGAGCAAGAAGAGTGCTAACCAACTTCGTGTTCTCATTTATGCCAAATCGATCTATTACTTTCTTCAAGTATTCTTTCTGAGATAGATAGAGTTTCTTTGAATGTCTATCCCTTTTTATCTCCATGCCAAGAATTTTCTTCGCCTCACCTAAATCCTTCATATCAAACTCTTTTCTTAGTTGAATCTTCAACTTCTCAATTTCCTCTTGACTTTTGGAAGCTATCAACATATCATCAACGTATAGGAGAAGATATATGAAGGATCCATCTTCAAGCTTGTGCAAATACACACAATGATCATATTTGCTTCTTTTGTACTCCTGTCGCAACATAAACTTATCAAATCGTTTGTACCATTGTCTAAAAGATTGTTTCAATCCGTACAACGATTTTTCAAGTTTGCACACCATATTTTCCTTTTCAGCAACTTTGAATCCTTCTGGCTGAGTCATATAGATTTCCTCTTCCAAGTCTCCATGTAAAAATGCAGTTTTTACATCTAACTGAACTAGTTCCAAATTCAACTGTGCTACCAAAGCCAACAAAACTCTAATGGAGGAGTGTTTCACAACTAGAGAAAACACCTCATTGTAATCAATTCCCTCCTTTTGAGCGTACCCTTTGGCCACCAATCTTGCTTTGTAGCGAACATCTTCTTGGTTAGGAAATCTTTCTTTCTTTGCAAATACCCATTTGCACCCAATTGCTTTCTTGCCCTTCGGGAGATTGGCCAATTTCCATGTGCAATTCTGATGAAGGGACTGCATTTCTTTATTCATGGAAATCCTTCACTTATCTTCTTCTGAACTTTGGACTGTGTTTTTATAAGTGGTAGGAACACCATCAGCTACAATTGAGGCTGCACAAGCCACTGTCTCTATGAGGTGAACAAATTTCTTTATTGTTCTTTTTGGCTTGCTGGTTGCTATTGATTCAAGTTGTTGTTGGGGTTCCTGAGTTGGAATCTCCCCTTCTACTGACTCTTCTTCCAGGGAAAAATCTTCTATTGTTTCCTCGTTTTCTCCCTGTGTTGGAAAAATTAATTTTCCCTCAAACTCCACCTGCTTTGAAGCACCATCAGTTTGTTTGGCATCTTCAAATGTCACCTAATCTATTATGGCAGATTCATCAAAGGTAACATCTCTGCTGAATATAGCTTTTCTTGTCTCTGGACACCATAATCGGTATCCTTTGAAGCCAGAAGTAATCCCTATAAATATAGCCTTCTTTTCCCTTGGATCCAATTTTGACTCTTTCACATGATAATATGCAATTGAGCCAAACAAATGTAAAAAATTGTAATCTTCAGCAGGTTTTTCGTACCATTTTTCGAATGGTGTCTTGCCTCCAATAGCGGTATATGGTAGACGATTAATAAGGTGGCATACATATGTTATTGCCCCAGCCCAAAATTCTTTGCCCAAGACAGCATTGGACAACATACATCGAACCTTCTCCAGCAAAGTCCGGTTCATGCGTTCTGCTACTCCATTCTGTTATGGTGTATTTCTGATGGTGAAATATCTCAAAATTCCATCATCTTCACAAATCTTATTGTAAAGATTATTTTTGTATTCTCCACCATTATCTGTGCGAAGACACTTTATCTTTCTGCCTGTTTGAGTCTCTATCATCGCCTTCTATTTGAGAAAAATTCTCAGCACCTCATCTTTGATTTTCATAGTATACAACCACACTCTCCGAGAAAAGTCATCAATAAAGGTTACAAAATAGTGTTTCCCACCTAATGCAGGTGTTTTGGAAGCACCCCAAATATCAGAGTGAACATAATCCAAAATACTTTTAGTATTACGGATTGCTGTTCCAAATTTAACCCTTGTTTGTTTCCCCTTGACACAATCCTCACAAAACTCCAAATTGCAAGTCTTTACTCCTTTTAATAATCCTTGATCTGATAAAATCTTTAAGGATTTTCCTCCAGCATGTCCCAAGCACATGTGCCATAGCTTGGTTGCTTCTGCCTCCTTGTTATCACTGGATGTTACCGTTGCTGTCCCAATAACTGTACTAGTGCGATAGTGGTACATGTTATTATTTCGCCGGATTCCCTTCATTACCACTAGTACAACAGAGCATATTCTCATTACCCCATTTTTTGCAACGACTTTTAGCCCCTTTGACTCTAGGGCTCCTACAGAAATGAGATTTTTCTTCAATTCCGGTACGTATCGAACATCTGTTAATGTTCTGATCAATCCATCATGGTTCCTTAATAGGATTGAACCAATACCATATGCAGTAAGAGGATTGTTATTTGCTGTGTGAATAACTCCACATTCTCCTTCTTGAAAATCAATGAACCAGTCCTTGTTGGGACACATATGATAGCTACAAGCTGAATCCATCAGTCATATGTCAGATGGTTTGAATGGCTCAGTTGTAACTAGCGAAAAAATCAGAGTCGTCATAATCAGCTACATTTGAATCCATGACAGCCTTTCCATTGTTAGGTTTGGCCTTGTTTTTCAACTTTGGACAGTCTTTCTTCCAATGCCTTTTTTCTCGGCAAAAGGCACATTCATCTTTGCTGGGTCTAGATCTTGGATCTTCCTTTCTTCGTTCTCATATGATTTTGAGAACGACCTATCACGACCAGTGCTTCTCCTTCTCCACTATTTTGTTTTTCTCTCTTTATTTGTTCATAGCTGTACAAGGCAGAACAAACTTTTTTGAGAGACACTTCATCATTCCCATGAAGTAGAGTAGTTTCTAGGTGCTCGTACTCATCGGGAAGTGAACTTAACAACATTAAGGCCATATCTCCATCACTAAAAGTCACGTCCATATTCTGCAAATCTGTCGCCAACTTATTAAAGCTGGTGGCATGATCATTCATTGTAGTACCAGGAACATATGTGAAGCGTAACAGTCTTTTTTTTATGTAAAGTTTATTTTGACTGTTTTTTTTCAAGAATTTATCCTCCAACGCATTCCACAATTTACTTGCAGAAGTTTCTTTTATGTATGGATACTTCTGTTCTCTTGCGAGGTAAGATCGAATGGTACCACAAGCAACACGGTTGATAATCTTCCAATCTCCTTCTCCGATATTGTCTGGTTTATTTTCTTCTATGGCAATATCTAGCCCTTGTTGAAAAAGGACATCAAGAACCTCAGCTTGCCACATCCCGAAATGTCCTGACCCGTCAAAAATTTCAACTGCAAATTTCGCATTTGACATAATTCTTGTCATAAGCGAAGATGCCAACGACGTATTACTGACACCCGATGTGGACTCTTCATTTTTATTATCTCCCATTTTGCTATAGATACTATTTATTTGCTAACAGTACAGAACATCAAAGTACTTCTTTTCTGATGTGGAAGTTCAGACTTTGCTGCAACCACAGAGCATACTAAGATAGAACCTTGGTTCTGATACCAATTGTTGCGGAAGCCAAATATATAGAGAGTGATAAAATCACAACTACTATATCTAAAGGTAGCTAATAAATAGTAAATGAGACAATAATAAAATGAACACCAGAAATTAACGAGGTTCGGCAAAATTTAATTTTTGCCTAGTCCTCGGACACAATCAACTCAAATTTATTTCACTCCAAAAATACAAGTGAAATACTACAAGAGAGAAAGAAGATTCAAATGCCTTAGGAGATAAGAAGGCAAGTGAGAGATGTTTACAAATGTACAAAACCCTTGCTATTTATAGAAGAGAAATGACCTTAATAATGTCATGCATGACATCATATTAAATGTGAAGATACAATGTAAATGCATGAAAAATGCATCTACCAATTTCTTCCTAAAAGGAGGCTTCAAATGTTCACACTAGTTCACATTAATCTTGTAAAAATTCAACACATCCTACCACGCCGCCCATCACCTCCTACCTCTTTATTGTTTGCCAAGATTGTAGACAAATACTTTTGGGCGATATTTTCTGCTTATTTACCAAACATCAAAAAAAAAATAAGAAGGACCACTTATTTTTTGAGAGATTTATTTTCATGAAAATTTTTCTGCTGGAAAATATTTGTATTCATACCAAACACATCCAATGTCAATGTATCACAAAAATAAAAAATGTTAGAAAAATTACTTCAAATTCGGTCCCAAAAACATAAGTAGGTTGCAACTTCAAAAACATACCTAGCATAATATCTATCAATACACCGCTTAAAATTAAAAATCAAAACTAAAATATTTTTTACCCATCTAAAGAAGTCGTGATGTGTCTCATGGTGTAAAACAATGGGTTTTAAGGCCTCATTTGTTTGCACTTAATGGAGGTCTGAATCTTAATTATTCAGATCTCAGACATTAAGTGCGTTTGTTTTTAAAGTCGGAATCTTAATTATTCAGATCTTAATCATTAAGTGTGTTTATTTTTTTTTACTTCACAACCACTTAATGAGTCTGAATAGGTCTATATGATTAAGATCTATAACAGAGACTTAATTTCATTAAGATGCTATCATCTACATTCATTATTAACTGCCGCCACCGCCAAGCATTATCAACTACCACCATGTCACCCAACACCACCATACTCAACCACCACCACCACCACCACCACTACCACCACCACCACCACTACCACCACCATCATTTTCAATCATAGCCACCGTTATCGACTACCATCACCCACCATCCCCACCACCATCATTTTCAACCACAACCAACACTCATCCACCTCAACTACCACAATTAACCATCCCATCACCATCAACAATCATAACCGGCACTGCCTATCACTATAAACTACCACCACCTTCCTCAATCACAACTACCACCATCACCCGCCATTACTAACTATCACCACCCACCACCACTATCCTCAATCATAATAGCCACCACTACCAATTACTACTAGCTACTACCCTGAACCACCATTATCAACCAAAACTACCACCAACCGCCGCCTCTAGTCGGGATTCACAAGTATCACTGTTAGCCATCATTATCAGCAACTACCATAGAATATTAGATTGATTCGTATTATAATTGAATTTTATGTTTATTAATTTTCAAATAAAGATAAATTGCATATATTCAGATGTTAAAAGTCAAACGGTCTTAATCATTTAATATTCAGATCTTAATACACATTTTAATATTCAGATGTGTATTCAGATTCATATATCTTAATCTTAATACACATCTTGATATTCAGATGTGTATTCAGATTCAGACGTCTTAATCTTAAAAAAAATAAATGAGGCCTAAGTTGGATTTGCAAATGGTTTTTATAAAATATTAGATGGTGTAACGTTGATATTTTAAGGTGTGCCTAAGTGGCAGCTTACTTATTTTTTATGGGACCAAATTTAGTATTTTCTTGTATTTTTCTAATATTTGTGATATATAAGCAGGATGGAGTTATTTCTCCATTTAAAAAATTAATTCTATGATTAAATTGAACAATTCTTTTTATTTCAGCTTTCTAATTCCTCTATTTAAATCTAAACAAATGTTAGGTGACTGGCAGCTCAAAGAACACCAACATTGAACTCGACATGCAAGCTCTTGTAAAGTTAGTGTTTGGTAACACCTCAAGCAACATCAACCAAGACATTAAGCAAACATTTTTTGCAGTTGTTAAGACTTTCTATTACTGTGCACACGTTAGTGAGGAAATAATCAGCTTTCACATATCCAAAGTGCTTTTTCAGCAAGTCTAGTAACATTTTATGTTTGTAGCTGACAGTAATTCTGAAATAACATGGTGCTTTCTCTCTTTAATTTCTTATACTTATTAATTTGTCATTGTCATTTTGAAACATCTCTTATAATATGTTAAAGCGAAATTTATTAGTGCGTATACAAATTTAGAGTGTTAGATGATTCTATCAAAATTTATTTTAATTTTAATGTCAATTTATTGAATATCTCAAATACGATATATGCAGGGGTATGTGTTGCATTCTATTTTATACCGGTTAAAGCAGAACACAATAGATGACATTCTAAAAGGTTGATTAAAGTTTTAGGACACCTAAAATTGTTATGTTAACTCTGTATATGATCAACGAAACTTGTGAGATTTTGGACTTAGGAGCATGATCGGAATTTTATTTGGAAGTCCGTAGTGGAATTAGGCTTGAAATGCCAAAAGTTGAATTTTTGGAAAATTTGACCGGGGGGGTTGACTTTTTGATATCGAGGTCAGAATCCGATTCTGGAAATTGGAATAGGTCTGTTATATCATTTATGACTTGTGTGCAAAATTTGAAGTCAATCCGAATTGATTTGATGTGTTTCGGCACAAGATATAGAATTTGAAAGTTCAAAGTTCATAGAATTTGATTTGAGGTGCGATTCGTCGTTTTGATGTTGTTTGATGTGGTTTGAAGGCTCGACTAAGTTTGTATTGTATTTTGGGACATGTTGGTATAATTGGTTAAGGTCCCGAGGGTCTCGGGTGGATTTCGGAAGGTAAACGGAATGGATTTCGGACAAAGAAGGCTGCTGAAATTTCTGTTGCAACTTTCTGGTGCGTGGAGCCAAATGTGGAAGCTTATATCGCGCAATCTATATGGAATCAGAAAATTTTCAAAACATAAAAGTTGTAGCCCTTTGATTGTAATTTCCAGAAAGTTAAACCATTCATCATTTGGACATTTGTACAGAACGTTATGATGGATTGAATAAAGGCTGGTAGAGCAGTTTTGCCAGAAATTTCGCCAGAAATTTCTGATGTGTGGAGTCAATTTTGGAAGCTTATATCTCGAAATTAATAAGGAATCAGAAAATGTTCAAAACATGAAAGTTGTAGTTTTTGGATTCTAGTTTCCAGAAAGTTACACCATTCATCATTTGGACATTTGTACATAAAGTTATGATCGATTGAAGGAAGGCTAGTAGAGCAATTTCTGGTGGACTTTTAGTGACGAAAAATGGACTTTTAGTGACGGATTGACAGAAACTTAAGGACCAAAAATGGTCATTTCATTCATTTCATTTTGGATTTTTGAAGCACGGTTCTTGGGCGATTTTTGGGTGATTTTCACGAAAAAACATTCGGGTAAGTGTTCCTTATCCTATATTGATTATATTTCATGATTCCATACTCATTTACATCATGAATCCGTGAATTTATGGAAGAAAAATCAAGATTTTTGCAAAATCTTCTAAAAACGAAAATTTAAGATTTGGAGGTCGAGTTGTTATCGGAATTTGGTAAAATTGGTATGGGTGGACTCGTAATTGAATGAGTTGTCGGATTTTGTAAGTTTTGCCGGATTCCGAGATGTGGGCCCCACGGGCAAATTTTGAGCTAATTTCGGATTTTATAGAAAATGTAATATTTTCTTATGAAATTGATTACTATATTTTTCGTTGACTGTATCAAATTAATTATGACTAGATACTAGTCGATCGGAGTCGGAAAATCGAGGAAAAAATATAATATTTGGTTAAATTGGAGCAAGTCGAGGTAAGTGACTTGTCTAACCTTGTGTGAGGGAAATTCCCCCTAGGATTGATAATTGTAATGTGTGGAAAGTCGTGTATACGAGGTGATGAGTGTGTACACGTGCTAAATGTGAATGATTATATTTTAAATTGTGTAGATCACTGTTATGCATTAATTAAATTATTTTATTTTATTATATTCTTCATTATTGATTTAATGTTTATATTTTAAATTTGTTTGACCTTTTCCGGCTAATTGTTTTTTTTGTTTAGTTGGAACTTGGTTTCTTTTATTCTGTGCATTATTTGAAGGTTGATTTTCTTTAAATTAAATATTATTAATATGAAGTATTTGACATTTTTTAAACCTGATATTGAAGCAACATATTAAAGATTTTGAAATATTATTTTCCTGAATTATTTACTCCTGAATATTTTTGTATGATTTTCGTACTCATTGTGATGGAGCAGTGAGCTCTTTATTGTGGAAAAATATTATTGTTGAATTATTTTGACATGAGCCGTGAGCTCTTTATTGTGGAAAAATATTATTGTTGAATTATTTTGACATGAGCCGTGAGCTCTTTATTGTAGAAAAATATTATTGATGATTTATTTTGGAATGAGCCGTGAGCTCTTTATTGTGAAAAAATATTATGGTTGAATTATTTTGGCAAGTTAAATTATTTGAGCACTTGAGGTACAAATTATGATATATTGTGATATTGATACGCATGCGGTGGTATAAGGTCTGGGTGTTGAAACACATGCGGTGAGATAAGGGTGGCTTGATACGCGTGGCTAGTAGGGATGACTACTAGAAGTCATGCGGTGTAATAAGGGTGGCTAAAATGCGGGATGCTATTTCGGAAAAAAATATTTTCTTTAAATAAATTATGAAGGCTCCCGCGGTGATATAAGAAAATGAGATATTGTGAAATTATTTATAACTTGGGACTACGAGGCGGTACCTCGGTAGTGCCCTTGTTGATATTGATTTATGGCCATAGTTGCTTTCGATTAATTGTTGTGATTTTCATAAAGTTGAAGGAAATTCTGTTTTGATTCCACGAGATATTATTTGCAATTATTTGGTGTCATTAAATGTGACATACTATTTGATTCATTTTCAATGTCATTTTATTTTACTACATTGATAAACATTTTACCATGCCATTATTATATTCCAGTAGGGCCTCACCTGACCTCGTCACTACTCTACCGAGGTTAGGCTTGGCACTTACTGGGTACCGCTGTGGTGTACTCATACTACGCTTCTGTACATCTTTTTGTGCAGATCCAGGTACATTTTTACCAGCCTAGACGTCAGTGAGTTACCTGCGCACGGAGACTTCGAGGTATATCTGCCAGCGTCCGCAGACTCCGGAGTCCCCTTCTATCATTTTATGTTGCTTCCTTATATTTTATTTAGACCTTGACATATAGAGACATTGAGAATAAATTCTTAGAAGCTTGTGACTTATTTCTACTGGGTTTTGGGAGTTGAAATCGTTTGAATTGTAGTTTATTTATTTCAGATATTTATTATTATTCTGCATTGATAGGCTTACCTAGTCTTAGAGACTAGGTGCCATCACGACATCCTACGGAGGGAATTTGGGGTCGTGACACATCTCCAATCACAACATCCTTGGCACCACCCCTGCTGCACCGTATCCTTCAACACCAATAAGTGAGGATCATCAAACTAGCGAGCCTTGATACGCTCCAACAACGAAGACTGTGCCATAGAGCCCGGATATGTGATTTATTTGTACTATGAAATTCATAGATTTGATGTTAAAATTCATGAAAAAGTAGTTGAAATTAATTGAAAACTAGTTAAAATGCTTGCCAATGAATTTTCAAAGAAAATCCTCTTCAAAAATTACCTCTAGAGAGTTTAGGGTTGAAAAATGGTGTAAAATGAGTTAAGTCCTGAAATTCCAAACTTTTAGTGAGGTGCAGGTATCGCAATTGCGAACTCTTGTTCGTAATTGCGATGTTCGCAAATGTGAACCACCGATCGCAAATGCGATAAGTGCCACAGTGCACAGATGTCGCAAATGCGACCCTTTCCTTTACATCTGCGAAAGACCCTTTTCCTCGCAAATGCGGCCAAAGCTTCATATTTGCGAAGCTGCCTGCCCAGACCAGTAGTCACAATTTTCACTCAAAGATCGCAAATGCGACCTCCCACCAGTCCGCTAATGCGATCACTTTTTCACATTTGCGAGCCTGACATCGCAACTGCGAGGCTCGCAATTCCTATAAGGTTCTTGCAAAAGTGAGACATACAACCTCACACTAGCAACTGCTTAGCTTCAACAGTTCCAAACTCAACCAAAACACATCCGAAACTCATTCGATCCCCTGGGGATCCAATTCGAACATTCACACACGTGTAATAACACCATACAAACTCGCTCGCTTACTCGAATCATCAAAACAACATCAAGAATCGATCATCAAAACTCAAGATTTTCAACTTAAAAACTCAAGTTTTGCCAATTATCATATAATGCAGCCAAAACGCCATCGGGTCACTCGGTACCCCAACCAAACATGTATATAAGTCCGAAAATATCATACGGATCTACTAGAATCATCAAAATACCGATCTGAGATAGTTTACTAAGAACGTTGACCGTGGTCAACTCAATCCTCATTTTTCAGTCAAAAATCACATTTCTTTAAAATTTCACATAATAGTTTTTCGAAAAACGATACAGACCACGCACGCAAATGTGAAGCTTTGATCGAATTTGCGCACAAGGGGGCAGTCACAAATGCGATGCTTTTGTCACAATTGTGACTTCAACTGGCTTGTTGCACTGGTGGCTTTTGCGAACAGTGTTTCGCAAATGTGAGATTCGCAATTGCGAACAAGTGTTCGCAATTGTGATACCTGTAGCTGGGTAAAAGATAGGAAAATCAGGACTTAACTCATTTTACACCATATTTCAACCCTAAGCTCTATAGAGGCGAGTTTTGAAGAATGTTTTCTTCCCAAATTCATGGGTAAGCATCTCTAATTAGTTTTTCAATCAATTTCAATTACTTTTCATGAGTTTTTAATATCAAATCTTTAAATTTTATGGTAGAAATTAGGGGTTTAGGTAGAATTTTGGGATTTTGTAAAATTAAGATTTAGACCTCAAATTGAGGTCGGATTTCAAAACGAATCACATATCCAGGCTCGGGGGTGAATAGGTAATTGAGTTTTGGTCCGAATCTCAGATTTCAACCAAGCGGGCTCGGGGCAGACTTTTGTTGACTTTTTAAAAAATGATTAAAATTGATCCTTTTTTATTCATGGGTAGTTTCTAAAGCTTATTTTGAATTGTTTGATCGATAATTGGCTAGATTCGGTTGGTTTGGAGGCTTGTTCAAAAGGCAATATCGTGATTGGTTGTTGATTTGGTTGCAGAGTGAGGTAAATATCATAGTTAAATTTGAATTGAAAGAATTAGGACTTGTTGGTCTATTTGCTATGTGAATTATGTGTGGGGACAACATATATTCAAAGTGACGAGTATATATGCATTGTCGTTGGGTTAAACCATGCGGGTGAAAATTGTCTTATTGTACCATGTTGTTTCATTTACTATGTCTTCCATACCTTATTTAGATTGCTATTCCTTTAATTGTTCGCTTTCGTGTTTATTGCTTATTTTGAAGTTGTAGGGATATTTAAAGTTGAGTTTGCTTATCATAATACCATGGTTGAAGTTGAAATTTGCTTTCCACCTTGCTTGATACTTTGGGTTATTAATATTGCTTGATGAGGAAGTATGAAAAGCACAAACAGTGTTGCCATGCCATATTTGTGTATTGTTATCATTGATTGATTGAATGTGAGGACTAAAGCATGAAGGGTGATGCCATGCACTTGATTGATTTATTATCATTATCATGTGAGGATGAGCGTAAAAACACAAAGGGTGATGTCGTGCCATTACATTCATAGTTTTTGGTAAGGATGAGAGTAAAAGCACGAAGGGTGATCCTGTGCCATTGTATTTATATTATATGGTGAGGATGAGAGTAAAAGCACCAAGGGTTATTCCGTGCAAATTGATGATTTCATTTCTTTACTTGCATTTTACTTGACTGCTCTGTTGCTTATTCCAGAAAAAGACTTACTTGGTGATTTTGTACTTATTGCCCTGATTGTTGCTCCATTTTTATGCCCCCACTCCGTTACTACTTTTAATACCTTACTTGTTATTTCTGTTGCTTTATATGTATATCTGCACAAGTTTTTAGTAGGTGTCTTTTCTTAGCCTCATCACTACCTCGTCGGGGTTAGGCTCGACACTTACTGAGTACATTGGGTTGGTTGTACTCGTACTACACTTCTGCGCTTCTTATGCAGATTTTGACGTTGGTACCAGCGGAGTCCCGAGAGGCACTTAGCGGATACCAGTCAGTGACTCGAGGTAGAGCCGGATCTCGTTCGCAGGCCTTAGAAGTCACTTTCTTATTTTATTGTATTGTTTCCATTTTATTTTGGACAATGTTGTATTCCTTTTAAACCTTTGTATTTAACTTAATCTAGATGTTCATGTACTTGTAAGACTGGATCTCGGGGTATTTTATGTCTTATTACTGTTTAGTTATTTGATATTTACTGATTTTTCTTCCGTATTAGTTTCATGATGTTGGCTTGCCTAGCAAGCAGTGTTAGGCGCCATCACGGCCCTGAAGTTGGGATTTCGGGTCGTTACAATAAACTATTAAATTCCCTTGATATAATGAAAAGAATCTAGTGTAGCGACCAAGGGTGTTCATAATTTTCTTTTGATCACAGCTCAAATTCTAAGTCTACCATTATAAAGTCTTATTGAAGCCAATTGTATAAATTCCTGGCTCCGTCATTAAAATCTAATTGCTACTAATAGTGTCACGATCTGAATCCCACTTTAGGGGTCGTGATGGCACCTAGTTTCTAAAACTAGGTAAGCAGATCACTTATTAATATTTAAATCAGTAAACCATAATAGAATAAAGAAGAGTTTAACATAAATATGGAAATGAAGATAATACATGCCAAAACGGCAAAAATCACAAAGATATCCCCAGATCTAGGTAGTGCAGAGTCACGAGCTCTAATTGAATATATAGAAATATCTCAACATACAATATTGTTCGGATAGAGAATTGACAATATAAATATAAGGAAATGACTCCAATTCACAATCAAAGAAGCTCTCACTACCTGGGTCTACTACCTCTAACACCTAGATCTGCACAAAAATATGCAGAAGTATAGTATGAGTTCACCACGGTTGGTACCCAGTAAGTATCAAGACAAACTCGGTAAAATAGTGACGAGATTCAAGCCACGCAATACTCACTAGTCAAAATAACCTATGCAATAAATCAAAGTCTAACAACCAAAGTATAACAGGAAACAATAACAATAACTTTATCGGAATAAGTGATAACAGTTCAATGCAAGTAAAGGCTCAGTTTCAACAACAAGTCACCATAAAGAAACACACACAAATAGAACCTCTTGCCCACAGTTTTATTACAACAACAATATCCACACGTATCACTCCATCCTGTCAAAGTCACAATAGCCACCCGTATTGCTTAGCCCTGACAATAACACAATATCCACCTGTACTGCTCTGCCTTGACAATATCACACTAGCATCGCTCCGCTATGAAAATATCATAATAGCCACCCGTATCTCTTCGCCCTTACAATATCACAATAGCCACCCATATCGTCCCGCCCTGAAAATATCACAACAGACACTCGTATCGCTCCACATAACAACAAAAGCGACATGCCATCCTTATACTTCGCACAATAACAATGAATCCACACAACATGTCCACATGTTCCACAAAACAATAATACCAAAGTTTTATCAAGATATAAACTCACAACTTATCAACGAAGTGCACAAGGACATGACAATAGCATAAAAGTGCGGAGGGCGTTCAACAAATAAAGCATGACTATAGCTAAGTCAAATGTAGTGATCTTGATCAAGCAGTCACAAAGTGGTTTAATGGATAATAATAGCCTAAGTTATATTCTGGTCACAAACCATACATAGCACCCGTGTACACTCTCGTCATCTCATGTACACGTCGCTTTTCTCATAACATAAATAAGAAATCAAGGCTAAATCCTAAGAGGTATTCCCCCACACAAGGTTAGGTAAGATACTTACCTCAAACAAGCAAAATCAATATTCTAAAAAGCCCCTGCCTCTCGAATCGGCCTCCAAACGGGTCAAATCTAGCTAAAAATAACTCAATAATATCAAACACAGCTATAATGATTCCAATTAATACAGCTTCAATCTTTATCAAAAATCAAAAAATCAACTCAAGCCCGACTCCCAGAATCCGACAAAATTCACAAATCATGAACATCCATTCGAATACGAATCCAACCATACAAGTTTCATCAAAATCCGACTCTGAATCGAAGTTCAAATCCCCATTTTTTATTTTAGAAAAGTTTTGCCGAAATCCCTAATTTTCTTCACATAGATTCATCATTCAAATGCTAAAATCAAGGTTGGAATCATGAAAAATAATAAAATCCAAGTCAAAAACACTTATCCCAATAGTGAAAATCCCCTCCAAAATCGCCCAAATCCGAGCTTCCAATCTCAAAATGTGATAAAATATATCAAACCCTCGAAACAGAGTATTTAATGGATCTGCCCAGCTATACACCTTGTGATCATGGGAACTAATTCGCTATTGCGAAGCATAAATCACATATGCCGCAAAATAACCCTACGCAAACACCGCAATAGGCTCGCGAACGCGGTACACAAGACCCCAGGCCTACGCGAACACGGTGCTTCTCCGCGAACGCGAAGGCTTAGCCACCTGCCTCCCCCCATCCGGACACAAAGCAATGCGATCGTGATGAGCAATCACGAACGTGATGCTTCAGCTCCACCAACATACTTCTGCGGTCGCGATAGACCTTCTACGATAGTGATAAATAAAACCAGCAGTTCCAAAATAATGGGAAATGGTCTGAAACCCATCTGAAATACACCTGAGGCCCCTGGGACTCCATCCAAGCGTACCAACCTATACCAAAACATAACACAGACCTACTTAAGGCCTCAAATCAGAACAAATAACTTCAAAACCATGCATCGCACACCAATTCAAACTTAATGAACTAATCCAAATTTCTGTTTCCAAACTTACATCGACCATACCTAAACAACATAGAATGACCTCAAACTTTACACAAAAGTCATAAATCACCCTACGATCCTATTCCAAGGCTCGAAATACCAAAGGAACATCGATAACCACAAAGTCAACTATGAGTCAAACCTATCAACTCTCCAAGCCATCAAATTCCAACTTTCAGTAATTAGCCTCAAAATCATATAGGAACAACAGAACTCAAATCCGGGCATATGCCCAAGTCCAAAATCACTATTCGGACCTAACAATACCATCAAAACTCTAATCCGAAGTCAAATACATAAAAGTCAAACTTGGAAACACATGTAAATAAAGCTTTTAAACTAAGAACTAAGTGTTCCAAATCACTCGAAATCTTCCCGAAACCAGACCAACCATGCAATCAAGTCGCAATAAATTATATGAAGCTATTCAAGACCTCAAAAAATCGAACGAAATGACAAAGCCCAAAACAACCGGTCGGGTCGTTATATTCTCCCCCACTTAAACATATGTTCGTCCTCGAACGTGCCAAGGGTCGTTCCAAAGCCATCAAATCACTGTATAAATTTATCATACACATACTCACGAGTGACCCCACACCATCTAATCCATATAAGCTCGTCAATACAACCTAACTGAAGATTCTTTCTTCAACCTTAGTCCATAAGCTTAGAACCCAATCTCCAACATCCAGAATTCATTATAAGACCCGAATCTTGCTTCTATATTCAATATAAGTCTAAACAAGATACATAAAGCCATAACCATATTCCATGATACAATAACACGATATATCACATAACCAACGTACTCATAGTAATACTTTCCGACCACAATAGTTGCTCATTATTAAACCCGGTACTGGTAACGAACCTCATATCAAATAAATACTTGTTCCAAACCTTCACACACTGCTAATGATGCAAGAATCATGTGGAAACTCATAATCACTCACCCAATCAACAAGTCGTGGAGTTTTCTCACCAGACTAGAACCATTACCAAACTCTAAGCTGATTAATGTCATTCTTATCCAAACTTAACTTATCCTTGTCTGATTGCACTAATTCCAGGTCCAATGATCTCATCTTATCCATTACAAGCTATTCGACTGACAAACCTGACCAAATGCCACCTAGTCATATATGACGCAATCCGTGCACCCAATAAGCAACAAGTCAAATATAACCAAAGATGGAAGGAGAACCAAATAAGAGAACCACCCTACAAGTTCAACAAATACCACCACAAATCACAACTCTTTGAACATCTCATAAGGGAGAAGTAAAGAACACAAAGTAAGCACAAAGAATCATGTCCTATCATGACACCGTTGCGGCACATAGCCCGATCCAAACATACCGCAAGTCTCGGAACCATCTAATGCAAGCTTCAAGTTCTACCCATACGCAAATCCAAAAAGCCTTAAACACCACATATAAATCTTGAACTCATTAAAACCTTTGGAGAGTCACTCACCTTGCTCCAATATCCAATGCGCAATGAATACGCACCGAACAACCCGCGCTCCACCGGTACATAAATATCCAAAGAAGCAACCGAGTGATTCTTTTTCCTTGCACACTACATCCATAATGTGTAACAAACATGAATCATCCCAAGACCCCTACATACCCATAAGGTGCAGTACACCATACACCCAATCGATCTCTTGTTTAAAATCATCCTTTTCAAGTCAAAGCTAACCCACAAGCGTCCCTTAGTCCAGAAACTGATATAATGCATAACCATGCAATCTGATCGTCGATAGAAGACTCCCCCACTTGGCTCTAATTCATAGAACACATTGTTTGTAACCTATAGTACTCTTCCTTTATAGATTCCCCTATCATGTGTTGTTGATCAACTGAATACTTCATCAACTTATAAATAACACTAGTGGTAAAACACTCCAAAGACTTTGCCAAGTGATATTCACCCTTATTACAGTCATGCAAACTTCATTAAGCCTTCCGAAATAGTAGTATATACATTTTGCTGAATAGAAGCCTTATATGAATCACACAACCTCCAATCTTCTCGCAGGAGATAACCCACCTGCTTAGCCTTTGTCTGATATCTCTCTATGGCCCTACTACAGTCACAACTGCTATGAAATCAATCCTCCTAGATCCATACTCATCAACCAGACATAAGAATCGGCTTCGTCCCACAAATGAACAACTGAAAGATCTACCAATATATCCACATCAAGCATCTATAACCCTCGTAGTGACCAACCAAGAGCGATATATACGGTCTACCATAATAGAATGCCCAATGGGTATAGATACATAGATAGGAGTATCTAGAGAATCACGAGATATAACTAAATACGAAGTAATATAGGATGACACATACGAATAAGTAGAACCTGGATCAATAGAACTGATGCATCTCTATGATAGACCGGAATAATACCTGTAATGATAGCATCTGATGCTGCAGCCTCAATCCTACCAGGGAAAGCATAATAACGGGCCTGGCCTCCCCATATAGGACATCCTTTACCCACCTGTCCTCCACCTCTAGCTAGTTGTGCAGGTGGGTAGCAACTGGAG